>NC_081565.1:9634146-9762213 GCF_022355385.1 Mustela nigripes
AGGCAGCTGCTTAACCAACTGAGCCACCCAGGCGTCCCTAAATCTCAGTGTTTTGAGTTCGACACTGGATGTGAAGCCTAGTTAAAATTTTTACAAAAAGGGGGCGGGGGGCGGCTGGGTGGCTCAGTGGGTTAAGCCGCTGCCTTCGGCTCAGGTCATGATCTCAAGATCCTGGGATCGAGTCCCGCATCGGGCTCTCTGCTCAGCAGGGAGCCTGCTTTCCTCTCTCTCTCTCTCCCTGCCTCCCTCTCTGCCTACTGTGATCTTGCTCTGTCAAATAAATAAATAAAATCTTTAAAAAAAAAAAAAAAGGGTGCCTAAGTGACTCAGTTGGTTATGCAACTGCCTTCAGGTCAGGTCACTATCCTGGAGCCCCAGGATCGAGTCCCACATCGGGCTCCCAGCTCCATGGGGAGTCTGCTTCTCCCTCTGACCTTCTCCCCTCTCGTGCTCTCTCTCACACTCTCTCTCAAATAAAAATAAGTAAAATCTTTGGCGCCTGTGTGGCTCAGTGTGCTAAAGCCTCTGCCTTAGGCTCAGGCCTTGCATCAGCCTCCCTGCTCAGCAGGGAGCCTTCTTCCCCCTTCTCTCTGCCTACATGTGATCTCTGCCTCTTGAATAAATAAATAAAATCTTTTAAAAATAAATAAATAAAATAAAATCTTCTTTAAAAATTTTTTAAAAAGAAAAAACAAAAATAAAAACAAAAAATCAAGTATCTCAGTACCTGAAGCCTCTTCTAAAATGTATACATAAGGGGCGCCTGGGTGGCTCAGTGGGTTAAAGCCTCTGCCTTCGGCCCAGGTCGTGGTCCCAGGGCCCTGGGATGGAGCCCACATCATCGGGCTCTCTGCTCAGCAAGGAGCCCGTTTCCTCCTCTCTCTCTGCCTGCCTCTCTCTGCCTACTTGTGATCTCTGTCAAATAAACAAATAAATCTTTAAAAAATATATATATATATGAGAGATACAGAAATTATTGGTCCTAGTTTCTTTAAAAATGAAAATACCTTAATTAGGATTACTTAAGGAGCAAAAGCCACAAATAATTATATGCAAACACAAGTTTAGGCAGCTCATAGTGAAAAAATACCTAACTAAAATCCTTCATGCCTATGTAAAGATTAACTCCAGGGAAGGAATTACAGGGAAAAAACAGAAGTTGAAGGGAAAAAAAGTTAATTAACCATTTGAGAAAATTTCTTTCAAGTACGGGTCTTTCCATAGCAAGTAGGAGGGATTCCACTTATTTCAGGCTTTTACAAAAAAATTAAAATTAAAAGAAAAAAATAAATCATACTTTACCTTGAAGAATCCTAAAGTAATGTGTAACCAATTCCACCCAATCAATTCTAAAAAAATTTTTTTTTACTTTTTTAAATAAAGGGAAAATGTCTAACTATTAGGAATATATCCACTTTCCCTCTTCAATTTTCTACAATAATTAGGGGTAATTTTTCCAAATGCCATTATGAGGCAGCATCACCTTGTAAGGTGGGAAGTGCTCTGGGTCATCACTAGAAAGCAGCTCACAAACTCACAGCAGAACCAACTGGGTGAAGTGAGAAGTGACAGCATTTTAATAGTGGCCAAGAAAGCACCTGAAGACTAAGGCTTGTTTTGTTTTGTTTTTAAGGATTTTTATTTATTCATTTGACAGACAGAGATCACAAGTAGGCAGAGAGGCAGGCAGAGAGAAAGGAGGAAGCAGGCTCCCTGCTGAGCAGAACCCGATGTGGGGCTCGACCCCAGGACCCTGGGATCATGACCTGAGCCAAAGGCAGAGGCTTTAACCTACTGAGCCACCCAGGTGCCCCTAAGGCTTGTTTTAAAGTCAGGGATGTGGTACCAAGGCAAAACAGAATGCAAGAGAGCTGGAGCACCAAAAGATAACTAGCAATCACTGAACGAAAGGCATGTTCCCGAAGCTTTTCATATGCTCCTGTCATTAGTCAGTCCTATGACCCCCCACTTTACAGATGAGGCATCAGATTTAGAAAAGTCAAATAACTTCCTACCTAGCCATTCAGCTGTCATGCGGCAGAGAATTCTAAAACTACATTTGTTTGGCTTCACAGCCCGCACTCTTCATTTCCCCATGCTGCCTCTCTGGTTCTTCTTCAGAATATTGACTTCAGGTTCCCTGTGTGCAATTTCACTGTAGAGAGCACTAGGAAGGGAGTGATACACCTGCAGGCAAATGATCACATACTATCGCCTGGGTGGCTACAATTTTTCCATATTTCTTCATTCCAAGCTACCTTTACAATCCTTCCTCCCATTTTTCCATTTCAGAGACCTAACATACTAGCCAGAATTTAAAAAAGAAAGAAAGAAAGAAAGAAAAAGTAAAAAAGACTTGGATATTCTATGTAATTTACAAATTCCTCTTCTTTGTTCCGCTTATTCCTTTGCCTGGAGCCCTTCTCCAACAGCCCTGGAGCCAATTACATCTATGATTTTTAGTCCACCTCAAATGCCACCTCCTTCAAACAGCATTCCCTGATCTTCCACTCTCCCGTTCAGTGGCAGTATCTCCAATCTAAATCTTCTTTACACTTTATACTGGCACCTCTATATAAACAATTCAGGAGTCTGATAAAGTTTTTTTTTAAGATTTTATTTTTATTTATTTGACACAGAGAGATCACAAGTAGGCAGAGCAGCAGGCAGAAAAAGAGAAGCAGGCTTCCTGCTGAGCAGAGAACCCGATGCGGGGCTCGATCCCAGGTCCCTGGGACCATGACCTGAGCTGAAGCCAGAGGCTTAACACTCTGAGCCACCCAGGCACCCCATGGAGTCAGATAAAGTTTTAAAATAATCACTCCAGGGGCGCATGGGTGGCACAGTTGGTTAAACCTCAGACTCTTGGTTTTGGCTCGGATTATGGTCTCAGGGTTGTGAGATCAAGCCCCAGGAATATGTGGTGGTTTGGTTTGAGCCTGCTGGGTTGGAATCCTACCTTCCACAGACTGTAGGACTTTGGCAAGTTACTTAACCTCTATGTGTTTCAGTTTCTTCTTGAAGTAGAATCTACTTCATAGGGTAGTTGTGTGGATTTTGCAAGTCAGTGAAAGTAAAGCGTCTAGCACGGTGCAAGGCACAATGCAGGAGCAGAATGCGTATTAGCCAGACACAGAATATGTGTCCCTTCAGCTGCTGAAGTGTAGCAGAACAACGTACTTTTTCTTCATTTTCTTTATTTACTTTAGAAAGGGGAGGGGGTGGGGCACCTGGGTGGCTCAGTGGGTTAAAGCCTCTGCCTTCAGCTCAGGTCATGATCCCAGGGTCCTGGGATCGAGCCCCACATCGGGCTCTCTGCTCAGCGGGGAGCCTGCTTCCTCCTCTCTCTCTCTGCCTGCCTCTCTGCCTACTTATGATCTCTGTCTGTCAAATAAATAAATAAAATCTTTAAAAAAAAAAAAAAAGGGGGGGGGGAGGGGGAATAGAGGGAGGCAGAGGAGAGGGAGAGGAAGAATCTGAAGCGGACTCCGCACTAAGCACAGAGCCCAATATGGGACCTGATCCCATCACAGTGAGATCATGACATTAGTTGGACACCTAACCAACTGAGCCACCCACATGCCCCAGAACCAGTTACTTTATGGATAGAATGCCGTGTGCACAGTGGTCACTCAAACATTTATTAGTGCTCTGTAAACAATTTCACATTAGACTCTGAAACTTTCATATTTTGATATAAAAACATTTGGTATGTTTGATATTTCGATATAGAAGACAGGTTGAAGAGTGAGAAATGAATAAATACTGAGTGTAAACTTCTGAGTATAGCCCCCACACATATTGCATGTATTACTCTGTGTGCAGGTGTGAAAGTCTATTTTATTAAACCAGTGCTGTTTTCTTCAAAGATTTATTTATTTAAGAGAGAGAGAGACAGCAGAAGCAAGCACGGGGTCAGGGGGAGCAGAGGGAGAGAGAAACTCAAGCAGACTCCATACTGAGCATGAGCCCATCACTCAGCTGGGTCTCCTAACCCTGATATCATGACCTGAGCCAAAACAAAGAGTTGGACACTTAACCAACTGGGCCATCCAGGTGCTCCTAAATCAGTACTGTTCGAAACAAACATAATGTGGGACGCCTGGGTGGCTCAGTCAGTTGAGTGTCTGCCTTCGGCTCAGGTCATGATCCCAGGATCCTGGGATTGAGCCTTGCATCAGGCTCTTTGCTCAGTGATGGCCTGCTTCTCCCGCTCCCTCTGCCTCCTCCCTGCTGTTCATGTTCTGTCTCTATCTCTCTCTCTCAAATAAATGAAATCTTTTTAAAAAGGGAAAAAAATATTTTTTACATTAAAAAAAAATAATAAAAGGGGGCACATGATAATAATAAATAAATAAATTATAAATAAATAATAATAAAAGGCACCTGGGTGGCTTGGTTGGTTGAGCATCAAATTTTTGATTTTGGCTTAGGTACTGATCTTGAGGTTGTGGGACTGAGCCCCATGTTGGGCTCCATGCTTAGTGGGGGAGTCTGCTTGAAATACCTCCCTCACCCCCTCCTCCCATTCACACAAGTGCACACTCTCTCTCTCTAAAAAAAAAAAAAAATCATAAAAAAATCACTTTACTGATTACTTATTAATTACAAAGGAAAAAGGGCCCCTTTGCAAAATAAATCTAGTAGATACTACTTTATTCAAATGACCAAATTTACATCAATAATGAAATTGACAGCTAGTGCCTCTGATGTGACACACTTGAGACCTAAAATCAACTACACAGCATTCCAACCAAAAATGTTTAACTGAATCTGATCATGCAGAGACAATCAGACAAATCCAAATTGAGGGGCATCCTACAAAACAACTCATTTGGATACTTACTGCCATGAAAAACATCCTCCACCCTGCCCCCTCCAAAAGGCTGGAAAACCAGTCCAGATTCAAGCAGGCAACTAAATGCAATGCAAGCCCCTTAAATGCATCTTGGATCAAACAGAAAACCAAGGATCTAGGGACAGTATTGGGACTATTGGGGAAATTTGAATAGGTACTATATATTAAAGAAAAATTATATATCCATGTTAAATTTCTTGAGGGTGACAACTGAATTGCAATTATGTGGAAGAAAGTGTTTGTTCTTGGGAAATACATACCCGTACTTAGAGGGTAAAGTGTCCTGATGGTATCTATACCTAACTCGCAAGTGGTTCAGGGAGAAATGTATCTACTAGTGCATAAAGCAAGCATAGCAAAACGTTAACAACTATGGAATCTAGGCAAGGAGTACAAGGGTATTATTATACTACTGTTGCAACTCTTCTGTAGGCTTATAATTTTTCAAAGAGTTGGGAAACAATACTTAAAAGTTATGGATTCAAGGGTGCCTGGTTGGCTCAGTCAGAAGATCACGCAACTCCTGATCTCGGGGTTGAGAGCTCAAGCCCCATGTGGGCATAGAAATTACTTTTAAAAAAAAGTTATGGGGGCTCCTGGGTTGCTCAGTGGGTTAAAGCTTCTGCCTTTGGCTCAGGTCATGATCCCAGAGTCCTGGAATCAAGCCCCGCATCGGGCTCTCTGCTCAGCGGGGAGCCTGCCTCCCTTCCTACTTGTGTTCTCTGTCAAATAAATAAATAAAATCTTTTAAAAAAATGAAGTTATGGATTCAAAGCAAAATCAACAGAAAATAGGAACAGGTGCAAAGATGACTTAGCACTTGTATTAGGATTAACTGTTAACATCATCATAATTGCTTTTAATATTTAAAGAAAACTTACCGTATCATCCCCTTTGCACCACCTCCACCCATTCTTATTTCTTTCCAGAAACTGTGAAATTATGAGGTAGGGTATGCCCATTTTCAACTTTACTAAATAACTGCAAATGCTGTCTCTTGAGGCAGTTATACCCATTTAAATTCCTACATTGTTTAGAATCTGTCCTACATAGAAATTGTCCTACAGCAGTTTCTAAATTACCATTTTCAGTGACATCTTCACTAACTTTGATACTGTCAGACATTAAAATTTTTTTTCTATCAATCTCATGTCAAAAATTCAGTGTCATTTATACCAACCAAGGATCACAAAGTAAAAGAACTTCATCCACAGACCCTTCCTTTTATCACATCACTGTAAGACATTCAGGATAATCAAACCTACATGGCAGCATGTACTAAGAATGATCAGTTCCCATGTGAAACCAAATGCCCATGAAAGCAGGGCATAATGTTTGGGAAATAATTTGTCTTTAAAAAATGTAAGATGAAAAGGTTCAAATTCAACCGGCATACATGATACTATCTGTTAAGACTTTTTTTTTTTTTTTTTTAGATTTTATTTATTTATTTGACAGAGAGCGAGATCACAAGTAGGCAGAGAGGCAGGCAGAGATAGAGGGGGAAGCAGGCTCCCTGCCGAGCAGAGAACCCGATTCCGGGCTTGATCCCAGGACCCTGGGATCATGACCTGAGCCAAAGGCAGAGGATTAACCCACTGAGCCACCCAGGCACCCCATCTGTAAGATTTTTAAAATAGATATTTTATTCCTAGAAATAAATAACCTAGGTCTTATAATTTAACTCATTTACTCATTCATCAAGTATTTACTGAATACCTGTTATGTGCCAGCCACTATTCCAGCACTGTGGCAAAGACAAAAATCACTATTCTCACAGACCTAAATTCTAATGGGGAGGCAAAAATTTTTAAAACCAATTTACAAATAATATGGTATCAGATAAATACATGCTATTAAAAAAAAATAAAGGGGTAGGGAACAAAGAATAATAAGGAGGCAGCATAAGGACACAGAAAGTACCAGGCAATATCTCTCCAAGGCACTGATTTTGTCGTATGGTGTGTTCAATTCAGAATAAACTATTTCAGCACCAATATCTTTTCATAAAATACTCTTCACTCTTCCATACCCCGCTTTACTTTTTCCAGGAAAAAAAAAAGTTTGCCGCAATGGTTTTCCCACTATTGCTATTATTTTAGAGGGGAAAAAATCTCACACAAAGTATTGACAGGTGTTTTACAAACAGTTGCAAATTTCAAGTCCCACATAATCTAAAGAAATGTCAACAGTGATCTGTCAGTGAGAAGTCTAATGCTAAAATGAAGCTGAACTGTAAGAATTTAAAATGGAATTTTGAGGGACGCCTGGGTGGCTCAGTGGGTTAAGCTGCTGCTTTCGGCTCAAGTCATGATCTCAGGGTACTGAGATCGAGTCCCACATCGGGCTCTCTGCTCAGTAGGGAGCCTGCTTCCTCCTCTCTCTCTCTGCCTACTTGTAATCTCTCTATGTCAAATAAATAAATAAAATCTTAAAAAAAATAAAATAAAATAAAATGGAATTTTGAGAAAATGATTTACCAATTCTCCCAACTCTATCGCCTGCACATTTACTTTCTATCATATATGAAAAGAATAACAGCAATAGGAAATATATCTGAAAAGAGACCATGTGATTTTTACTTAAAGATTAAAAAAAATTAGAATATCCCCCTCTTTGGGGCACCTCAGTGGTCATGATCCCCAGGTCCTGGGATCAATCCCCACATGGAGCCCCACTTCCGCCCAACTCCCTGCTCAAAGGGAAGTCTGCTTCTTCCTCTGCCCCTCCCCCCAAACTCATTTTGTCTCTCTCCCTTAGATGAATAAAATCTTTAAAAAAAAAAAAAAAGAGTATCTCCCTCTTTAAAAGCCACACTACCTATATGATTTGAAGAAAACCAGCACACATTAAAATTTCTTTTCACAGGCTTACACAAGAGCTTAGAAGGCTTCTGCCACTTAGAACTAGGCAGTGCCTTCCTATAAAAATCTAAAAGCCAAAGTATTCACTTCCCTTTTTTCCTCAGACTATTTTGCTGATTCCCCAGTACACTGAATGAAGTATCTACAGTCTATCTTTCAAAATTATTATTCTGACTCAGCCAATTCTTCTTTTACTTCTGTGTACAAAATTCCCTCTTTATCTATACTATAATCCTATCTGCTTTATCTTCTTCCTTAAAAAAAAAAAGGAAAAAAAAAAAGATTCAAATATCTTTCAGGCCAATTTATAGATCACCAAACACTTCTACCTCAGGAGTTCTTCATCTTTTTTGTACCACGGATCTTTTTGGTAGTCTGATGAAGCCTATGGACTCTCAGATTTTTATTTTGATTTTATTGATTTGATTATAATATCAACACGCAACGTGGGAACTGAACTCACAGCCCCGAGATCAAGAGTTGCACACTCCACTGACTAAGCCAACCAGGCACCCCTCAGATTGCTTTTAAACAACTAAATATATGAAATCATGAAAGAAACCAATTATATGGAACTGTTATTTAAAAATCATGACTTGTTAATATATGTGTGGCTTTATCATCACATTAAATAACAAGATCTAACAGTGTATCTAATAATGCTATAAATTCAAAAAAATACAAGCATAAATGATATTGAGAGATCTGCAAAAACTGTAAACATGATACAAAAATATTTATAATTTTTATCGGTGACAAAGTCACCGGTATTGTAAATTCCACTGCCTACGTTCATAATTGAAAGAACTAAAAATTAGTTCCCAGGTAATAAAAATAGATGTGATTTTATCCCCATTCTAGTTCAAAAATCCCCTATAAAAATCCACCAAATGGTAAAATCCCAGGTTAAAATCCTTTCTAGTTCAAAGCTGTGCTCAAACTAACTTCTGTCACAATTTTGTTTTTTAAGATTTTATTTATTTGACAGACAGAGATCACAATTAGGCAGAGAGGCAGGCAGAGGGAGAGAGGAGGAAGCAGGCTCCACGCCAAGCAGAGAGCCCGATGTGGGGCTCGATCCCAGGACCCCGGGATCATGACCTGAGCCGAAGGCAGAGGCTTTAACCCACTGAGGCACCCAGGCGCCCCTGTCACAGATTTTAAAATAAAAAAGATTCCTCCCTTGGCCTAGCTCTCATCTGAACATATCACCATGCCTGTTTTCCCACAGACTTATACACAGAACACTGTTTATTTCTATGGTTTGCCCAGCCAGCACCCATTTAAATTTGACAGTCAATAAAAGGTGAAGTTGAAGGAAAAGGAGATGGAAGCAACCACCAGTCTCTCACTTCCAAGACCTCCAACAGCAAGTAGAAAGATGCCAAGTATACTGGGTGTGTGCTTTTCGAAGACGGGCTGCCCCCAGACCCAGGAGTCCAGCTTGTCAGGAATCCCCGAGGCTGACACCTTCACCAGCGGCACTCAGAAGATAGTCCACCTCCCTCTCGCCTCCTGTGCTCAGTTCTCCACCTGCCAGGTCGCTCGCCTGCGGCTCCCACCCAAAGCCGCCCGCCGTTCCTCGGTCCGTCCCCATCCCATCCCCCACGCGTCCCTCCCTCCCGTCTGCCCCAGGGCGCCCTGGCCCGCGGGCGCCGCCACATCTGTCCCCTGGGCCTAACCGTGTGTCCCCCTACCCCTACTTCCACCGACACGGGAGGGAAGGGCCCAGGGCCCAGGGGTCATCTGCACGGGGTGGCCCGGCCATTAGGCGCAGGCTGCGGCCCTAGGCCAGACCAGACCGGCCGCCAGGCAGCGAACCGCGCACTCCGCGCGACTTAACCGGAGACGCGCACTCACCACGGGGATCACACGAAGGAGGGCACCCAGGTTTCGCCGCACCGCCACTCGGCCTCGGAACCGTCGCCGTCGCCGCGAACTGCTACCGCCGCTGCCGCCGCCGCCGCCGCCGCCGCCACTACTCGCTAGCTGGCTTCCCTACGTCCTGCGGCGGCGCTGCCGCCACGCCATGGCGCGTGCGCGGCGCCGCGGGGGCCCCTGGGACTGGTGGTTCGCGCGGGCGGCCAAAGCGGCCCTTCGGTTTTAGCCCGCACGGTCGGCCACCGGCTGGAGCGTTCGGGGGCGTCTGCGGTACCGCGAAGCGCCTTCCGGAAAACCGTTCCTCAACTGACCCGCGACGTCGCTTCTGCACAGGTTGCTGCTGGGTGTGAAAAACACGCCTGTGCAAGTCCGTGTAAAGTAAAAGAATTTAGAACATTAACATCTTCGGTTACAAGTGTCACTTGCCCCGGACACATGACTCGACTCACGCGCGCGCGCACGCACAGACACACCACCTCCACCTTTCTGTTAAAAGTTTTGCAAGTGGCCTTCAATGGTATCGGGATTTTCAGTTTTAAACCTGATTTCCCAGTCCTCGTTTTATCCTTTTACTTACTGTGAATTTGACCATACAGTTTTTTAAGTTGGCTGATTTATCTGATAAAATTTTATCTTACAAAAATAACTCAGGTATATTCAAACGTCAAGTTAACGGAGCTGCACAGTCATAGAAACTTTAGAATTGGAAGACACGTTATAGGTTATTAGTCTAACTTCTGCCCAGGCAGGAATTCGCTCTTGTACATTCCATGCAATGATCTTCCAACTTTCTTTTTTTTTTTTTTTTTAAGATTTTATTTATTCATTTGAGAGAGAGGGAGCAGGAGCAGGGGCCAGAGGCAGAAAGAGAAACGGACTCCCGGGACCTGGAGCTCCATCCCAGCCCCGGGAGAGCATGGCCCCACCCAAGCGCAGACACTTAACTGTCTGAGCCACCCGAGCATCCCCTCTTCCAACTTCTATTTCCACAGTTCCAATTTCAGGGAGCTATCTCAAGTGAGATAGCCCGCTCCACTGTTGGACAGCTCTAAAAGTTCGAAAGCTCTGCCTTGGGTGAAATCGGCTTCCCTTTTACCTCCTTCCAGTGCTAGAAGTTCTGATGTCTGGTGCAATATACAATGTTTTCCATTTTACAGCCTTTCAAAAAACTGAAAACAACGATTTTATCCTCCATCACTGGGACTCTCCAGGCAAAAAAAAGGGGGGGGGGGAAAAAGTAACATTCAGTTTTCCAACTATTTCAAATGTGAATCAGCTCCCACAGTGCCTTCCATTTAGTCATCCTCCTTGATGTATTACACTTAAAAATTTGTCAAAATTTGCTATTTATTGCCTCATTTTATTAGCATGATAGCATTCTCCAGTTAGCTGGTCAGGTATTATGACTATCATATTGTCATTCAACTGGTTCAGGAATTCAGTTTTAAAGTATTGCCCAAAAGACCATGAGGGTAACTCACACAGATTAAGGATCATAATAATAAGCTAAGGTATAAAACTGTATGAGAACCCCTGAGAAAGTTTTCATTGAGTTGAGAGGCCATGACTGTAAGAAGATGATAGTTGGGAGTTACTGGATGACTGGATTTTAAGAAGGAAGATGGCACGTCAGGATTGCTAAGGAAGAACCCAGCCTGAGCAAAACCTGAACACATTCAAGGTTTGCTTTCACTTAACACTGAGTACTCTAGATGGGCTTGGAGCACACTTGCCATGGGAGAGAGAAAGAAAGGACCCTAAAAGTTGCAAAAAGCTCCTGAGGGTTGTAGAAAGAGCACTGGGATGGTCAATCATTCTGAACCCTACTCTGCCATCTATAAATCAGTTTTCCATTTTTAGGCAGTTTTCCATTTTTCCCCCTACAGCACACCCCAGGAACATAACCCCCACATTAGAACAATGGATCACTACAACAGTAATCCTTTTTTTAAAAAAGGATTTTATTTATTTGAGAGAGAGAGATGGTGAGCCTGAGCGGGGGTAGGAGCCAAGGGAGAGGAAGCAGCAGATTTCTGGCTGAGCAGGAGCAGGATGTGGGGCCTGATCCCAGGAGCCGAAGGCAGATATTTAACCAACTGAGCCACCCAGGTGCATCTACAACAGTAATTCTTGTGGAATATGTGGCAGGTGGTATTCTCAACATCTTTTACGCATAGAGAAATGAACTCAAGAGGTGAACAGATGCTCAAAATCAATAAATAATAACCTCGGAGGGCACAGAACCCCATCTTATTTACCACTGTCCCTCTGGAACCTGGCATACCACCTATGATGTAATACATATTTTTGTACCTTTTTTTAAATGAATGAGATGAATAAAGAGTGAACCCTGGCTAAAGCTCTTTCCACTACGCCTCTCAGCCTTCCCTGATATACACAGACATTAAGTTACATATTTGTAGTTACGAAATTCATACTGATCTTGATTAGAACTCTGTTTTTCAGATTTCTAACTCCATACTCTCCATAAAACTACTTTGCTGCAGAATCAGAGTGCACTGACAAACTCAGAATTAAAAAAAAAAAAAGAAAAGTTCCTGGGGCGCCTTGGTGGCTCTGTTGGTTGAGCATCTGCCTTTGGCTCATGTCATTGTCTCAGTGTCCGGGATGGAGCCCCAAATGGAATTCCCTGCTCAGTGGGCTCTTCTTCTCCCTCTGCCCCTCCCCCCGCTCATGCTCTCTCTTTCAAAATAAGTACAACTCTTTAAAAAAAAAAATTCAATGCTAAAAGCTAACTGAACCATTACATTCACTGTATTTGTTTTTTAAAATTCATTTTCAAACAAGTAATACAGAAATTCTTGACCTTAAAAGATGTATACAATGAAGTCAAGAAAATCCTCTTGATTCCCGTCCAATTCCACCCAGAGGGAGCCACTCTTGTCAGTGGTAGGTATCTGTCTAGACTATGGGGGAGGGGTTTAACACAAACAGAATCACGTTGTACATACCATTCTGTTCTTTTCATTTAAAAATAAATTGAGCTTCATTCCATATCACTACATAAAAATCTACCTCAGCTTTGAAACTTTGCAAACTATTTCCATAGTATCACCTACCATAGTTGATTTGGCATCCCCTATTGAGTTTGACATTTAGGTTGACTGTACATTCTGAATAACAAAAAGATAAATGTGAACTAATGAGGTTATTTTTTAACATAGTTCAAAAAATATTTAAGGGAAAACTTTTTTTTTTAAAGCTCTGGCAATCTGCAAAACAACAACAAAAAAAAAATCCAGAAACACATGCAGGGAAGCTGTTCGACACAGGTGGCAGATAGTATTTCTTTATAAAATGCTTTTTGCCCTTTGGAATAGCCCAGCTGCAAGCAAAGGACAAGACTACAGGCATAACCTTACTCCATATTCTGGGCCCTTGGTTGTCCTACACTGGCCCCCACTGGCAGACTCAGAAATAGTAGCAGCACTCAGAAGTGGATATACTATGAAATTGATGGAGATTATGATTTAGGGCCCCTCATTCACCTGGGGATTCTTCCAAGGCCCAGGCAATTCAGTCAATATGATTTTGTAACATTTGCTAAAAAATTTTTAATTATTGGCTAAGTTAAGGACAGATAACAGCCTGAAACTTGAGAATACTGAAAACGAGGAAAAAGACGCCTGTAGAACAGAGTCATAAATTAGGCAACTTGTACTTCAGCACAGTGAAATCTACTATAAACCTCATCCTTCCAAGGTGTCTTGGTGGCTTAGCTGGTAAGTGCCCGACTCTTGATCTCAGGGTCATGAGTTCAAGCCTTAACAAAACAAAGCAAAACAAAAAAATACCTTATCAGGCATGTCCAGACTGATTGGGAGCTGTCATGTTAACACATCAAATTTTGGTATACTACCTGTATTCGTTTTAACCTATGACTATAACGTATGAAATATGTTTATGTAATTATATCTTTTTTAAAAAGATTTTATTCATTCATTCGAGAGACAGTGAAAGGAATAGAAGTCACAGAGGGAGAAGCAGAGTCACCACTAAATGGAGAGCCCAACAGGGGACTCAATCCCAGGACCCCGAGATCATGAACTGAGCTGAAGGCAGACCCTTTAGCAACTGAGCCACCCAGGCACCCCAAAGTAATGTATCTTAAACTTATCTTTCACTGACCTTTGATGTTCTCTCGTATTACTTTTATTGTTTTAGGTATTTTGGAATTTATTGATTTGTATTTAAAATAAACTGTTGAGGGGCGCCTGGATGGTTCAGTGGGTTAAGCCGCTGCCTTCGGCTCAGGTCATGATCTCAGGGTCCTGGGATCGAGTCCTGCATCGGGCTCTCTGCTCAGCAAGGAGCCCGTTTCCTCCTCTCTCTCTGCCTGCCTCTCTCTGCCTACTTGTGATCTCTGTCAAATAAATAAATAAAATCTTTAAAAAATAATAATAATAATAAAAATAAAAATAAAATAAACTGTTGACAAAGATTCACCAGAAATAATCTGAACAAGCAGAAAAATACAGTTAATACTACTGAAACACTAAAATAATTCCAGGACACATGGTTTTATCCAAGAAAACAATACCTCTTAAATGCTGTCATTGATACAAAAACTGACTGCTTCTTTAAACACAGTGGCATAATCAACAATATTCAATCACTTCTGTTTTTTTCCTGAATACATAAAAATTAAAATGCCAATTAAAAATGAATCTTCTCTTTAAATGTTTCCTACAAATACAATTTCAATACTTTCATCCAACAGTGGTGTGGTTGAAGAGATTTTTCATTCATAAGTTAAACAATCCACCCAAACAGAACTGATACTCTAGAGGTTCATAATGCAAATAAAGACTTTAGGAATGCAGCAAAAGACATTTCTAACAAACATACCAAACAGATAAAATTCTCAGAAGATACATGCAAGAAGCCCCTCTAAGCAGCTGGCCACAGAACTAGAACATTTAACCATTTTACTATTGATTTAAATGGGACTCTAAATGTTTCCAGAACTCTCATCTTGGGCTTTGTATTTTGCTTTTCCACTTTCACTAATGACACAAACATGATTCAAATCCCGGAAATATTCATTATAGTCAAGGGCATATCCTACAACAAACTTGTCTGGAATTTCAAATCCAACAAAGTCTGGTCTGTATCCAATACTGTGAGGAGTCCTTTTCACCAGCAAACTTGCAACCTTGACCATCTTTGGATTATACTGCTGGACCAAGGAAAGCAAGGTTTGCATTGTTTTGCCTGTTTCAATTATATCTTCAACAATCAAGACATTCTTTCCAGTTAAAGTTGAAAGATCATCTCCACCAATTACTTTTATGTCCCTTGTTGACTGGTCATTACAGTAGCTTTTCAGTCTAATAAAGTCTACAGTCATAGGAATGGATCTATCACTATTTCTGTTCAGTGCTTTAATGTAATCCAGCAGGTCAGCAAAGAATTTATAACCCCCCTTGAGCACACAGAGGGCTACAATGTGATGGCTTCCCATCTCCTTCATCACATCTCGCGCAAGCCGTTCCGTCCTGTCCATAATTAATCCATGAGGAATAAACACCTTTTCCAAATCCTGAGCGTAATGATTAGGTATACAAAATAAATCTAGGTCATAACCTGGTTCATCATCACTAATCACAATGCTGGGGCTTCGGGTTGCCATAACGGAGCTGGCTGGTGCGTGGACTGAAAGCAGTTCTCTTCTGTATTACTTTTAGTTTTAGCTCTTAAAGGTTTTTCAAGCTCAGTAAATTCCTGATAGATAAACAGGGATTTTTTTTTAAATAACAAGAAAATGTAGACAAAAAAGTAACATACTTAAAATTTACTCTTTGAAAATCATAGGTATCAATAATTTTAATAGCCACATTTCATCATCTTGAAGTAACATAATTTATCATTTCAAAACAAAATTATTCATTTCCAATAAATATTAAATACTAAATTCATGCAATTTTTTAAAAAATTCTAGAATATAGAAATTGAGATTTAAGACCTTGTAAAGCATATTTTAAAATAATGGCATAGTATTATCATACTGTTAAATAACTTACTTTTCTTACTTAACAAGATATAATAGGTTTGTTTTGCCAACTTGACAAGCTAATTCTAAAGTTTATATGGAAATACAAGTACCAAGAAAAGCAAGACACTCCTAAGGTGGAAGGACATGTTCTACTGGATTATCAAGCTATAGTAATTAAGACAGAAGCTAATATGATAAATGGTAAAATTCTAAAGACCGGAACAACAAAGAAAAGTTAACTTTTTTATGGAAGAGAAATTAGGATCAGCTGGGGTGAAAAAGTGAGGACTTCTGGTGCTGACAACATTCTTTCTCTTAATTTGGATATTGAATACCTAGGGATTTATTTTCTTGATTAAATTATAAAATTATTTTATATTTATAATTATATAATTATAGCAGTTATTATATATGTTATAGCATATAATATTTAAAATTATAGATTCTTATTAAATAACAAATATTATTAATGACTATTCATTAAACTGTATACATGCATTTCATGTACTTTTCTGTATTCACATTGCAATTTGTAATAAAAAGTTAAGATATGTAAAACATCCAGCACATAGTAAATATCCAATTAAGGGTAGCTACTATTGCCATTAAAAAAAAAAAAGAAGGCAGTGGATTTGTGACAATCTTTAACTGGATGAAAACAACCATGTATGTAGCATTCTCCATCACTATTTTTAAATTAGGAATACACACACACACACACATACACACACAATGCATATGAATATGAATAAAACCTCTCTAGGCTACACAGGAAAGTGGTGATGGTGGTTATCTTTACCAGTAGAGGAGTAAGGCTGGGGTAGGGTGGCCGGCAGACTTATTATACATTGTACCCTTTGGATTTTGTACCACATACATATATTTCCTATTTTAATTTATTTTTAAGCATTTATTTATTTAAGTAATCGTTACAGCTAACATGGGGCTTGAAGTTGCACACTCCTCTGAGCCAGGCAGATACCCCTATTTTAAAAATTTAGAGATTTAGGATATATACTGTCACTCAAATATCATTCAGGTTCTATAGAGGTAGCTCTTTATACTTAGTAGCTTATTTTACTTCAACAGAAAATTTAAAACAGAAGAAAAATTAAGATATTTTCTCTGGAAAATGAAAAGGCTTCAGTCAATCAAATACAGGCGTGCCTGGGTGGCTCAGTTTGTTAAGCATCTGCCTTCCACTCAGTTCATGGTCCCAGGGTCCTGGGATGGAGCCCGACATGGGGCTACCTGCTCACCGGGGAGTCTGCTTCTCCCTCTGCCTCTCCCACTGCTTGGCCTGCTTTCCCTCAAATAAAAATCTTAAAAAAAAAAAAAAAGAAATTAAAAATTTTTTTAAAAAACAATAAAATACCTTTATAACAGCCTTTGTGAGGAAGCAAAATTGTATACATTTTACACACTACTGAACAGAGCCTCGGAGAGATTAAGTGACTTGCCCTAATCATAGCTCGTTCGGTGATAGAACTATAACTAGTATTTATGCTTCCAAACCTCATGTGCTTTTCTCTCAATCACACTATCTGACACAGCATGCCTTCCTAAATGTCTTCCACCAGGGGAGCCGGGGGAGTAAAGAAGATGCACTATTTGCAGCTTCTCATTTGTGTGTGAGGAGGGTTCCCTATTAACCAGAAAATTCTCTTTTAAAAAGTCAAGGGTCACCTGTGTGGCTCAGTTGATTAAGCATCTGCCTTCAGCTCAGATCATGATCCTGGGTTCCTAAGAGCCCCTCGTTGGGCTCTCTGCTCAGTGGGGAGCCTGCTTCTCCCTCTCTCTCTGCAGCTCCACCTGCTTGTGCTCCCTTTTTCTGTCAAATAAATAAAATCCTTTAAAAAAAAAAAGTCAAAACAAAGAAAACTAATTGCATAACACATTGCACTTTCAAAAGCACACATACACACAAAAAAGCTACATGATTTATACCTAGTATTGTTCCTGGCTCAGGTGTCGGGAAGATATTTTTGTTTTACTCCTCACTTGTTTAATAAAGTTAAGGCCCAGTCTCTCTTTTCTTTTCTTTTTTTTTTTTTTTAAGATTTTATTTATTTATTTGACAGAGAGAGAGATAGCACAGAGAGGCAGGCAGATGGGGAGGGAGAAACAGGCTCCCCGCTGAGCAGAGAGCCGGACGTGGGGCTCGATCCCAGGACCCTGGGATCATGACCCGAGCCAAAGGCAGAGGCCTTAACCCATTGAGCCACCCAGGCGCCCCTAGATTTTATTTTTTTAAAGTAATCTCTACACCCAGTGTGGGACTCCAAGATCTCACATTACAACCCCAAGATCAAGAATTACATGCTCTACTGACTGAGCCAGCCAGGCACTCCTACAATCAGAGTTTTCTTGAAGTAAATGCTCTAAGAAAAGGGAGGTTCAGGGTTCTAAGGGCTGAGTCTCTTAATAAAAAAGACATCTATCTAACCATATAAGAAAGTAATTAGAGCACTTAAAAAAATATTTCCAAAAATATGTCAGATTCAACATAATTACCACACATTATTTCCCATTGAAAGAAATCTTGAAAATTCATTCTCAAGAGATGGGTTTCTTAAAGAGCTTCTAAAATTTCTTCTCATGGTATAGTCACATGATTAATAGCATTCCTATTACCCTACAACTTCCCACAGACTTTTATACACAGTATCTTATCTGATCCTTGAAACAAGATGCTAAAGCCAACAGGACAGAAATCCCTGACATACAACAGATACAAATACTGAGGCTCTGGTAGGTTTGTTCCCCCAGGTCATGTACCTTATCTTTTAGTTGAATATTCTCCCCAACAGAGGATGTGGAAAATTCTCAGTTATCAGGGTCTAAACATTCAATTTGTCAATTACATAAGTCTTTTCCTTTTCCTTCCTGTTGTATGCTTATAATTCCCTTTCAGAAAGGAAAATTTAAGAACTAAATGACATCCAATCCTGATCAATCTTAACTCTGTTTAGCTGAGATCAGATGGGAAATAGAAATCTACTTTCTTACCCATAAGAGCGTTAAGTCAAATGAGCTGGTTTAAATTACTGGATAAAAATCTACATTTGTAGATTTTTGTAGATTGTAGATTTTGATGGGATACACTCATCAAAATACTTGTAAACTATTAACTACTCTATACCCTAAATGAGATATAAATCTTATAAACCCAAAGCTCAGGATGATCATCTAAACCACAGAAATTAAAAATCAAATTGCCAAGGCTCAAATCCTGGCTCTCTATTTAAGCTGTGTAATCTCCTGGGCAAGTTTCTTCACCTCTTGGGGCTTCTTCACATTCCTTAGCTCTAAAATAAGGGTTTAAAAAAATGCTTTCATAAAAATTGAAAGATAATGCACATAAAGTGTTTGTTTAGCAAAGTGTCTAGTGCTTAGTTAAGTACTGATAATTTGGCACCAATACTATTATTCAGGAAACTAGATTTACCTATGCATTTTTCTATTCAATCCATAAAATATCACACTTCGGGTTATACAGTAACATATCCCTAATAAACTTGGTTTTAAAAAGATATTACAACCACCAAAATACTCATTCCCCTTGGGAGTTAGCCAGATATCACTTATCTAAGTCTTAGGAAAAAGAGTTACAAAAGATTACTCCATCTATCAATGATAAGGCTGAAACTGAGAGCTTTGCTTTTAAAGGAAATAGATGTTACATATACAAAGTTTGTTTGAAATGATATGAAGCTGTAAAGTGGCTAGATGGTAATTTCTATTTTAATAATGGACTGATGCAATCTACAGAGGGTCAGTATTACGGCAGTATTACAAGCCCTGTTGTAAGATGGGTGATGCAACTTCAATAGTCAATTCTGAGTCACCAGCATAACCTTTGAGAAGCAGTGAAGGAGAAAGGAAAAATTCTTGAGTACTGACTCCTAAGCTGAACATCTTAGTAAACCCTGTGTAAGATGTTTCAGTCCTATTTGGACAAGGTATGATGAATACCATGAATCTCAAGAATACATTTAGTGGAAAATGTATTATATGTATATATTAAATGTATTATATTATATGTATCTATTAGTGGAGCAGTTCCTCCAAAAAGATCTGTTGAATGAACTATTAAAAAAAAAAAAAAAAAACTGAGAGCATTGGCTATGAAGCCAAGCTGACTTGGATATCCACTCTAAGTGCATCACTCACCAGCTCTATGACTTTAAGCTACTTTTTAAATATTTCAGTCCCAATTTTCTCATCTGCAAAATGGGAAATGCAAGTATTAAACTGTAAGGACTGAACAACATAGGAAACCAAACAATGGGCGGCACACAGTAAGTCTACAGTAAATAGCAGCGTCTATTATTTTTTGCTACAGGTTGTTCTACGAGAGTAAAGGCGATCTCAGAAAAGTCTTTCTCTATCAAATGGGTTCAAGCACACTCTGACCTTTTCCAGGAAGAGTGAAGTCAGAAAGGTATCAAGAATAAAGGACGGGGAACACCTTGCAAATGATAATCCGGGGCCACAAAGGAAAAAAATAAAAAGAAGAAGAAAAAAAAAAAAAAGATGAGCAGAGAAGGAGAGCTAGAAAAATGATACATCCCACGGTGGGAGCGATGGCATTAGTAAGCTCTTCAGGAGAGGGCTGCCACACCGGGGTGGGGACTCGGGGCGAGGAGGCAGTTACTTTGGCCAGGCCTGTGACTTACCGTGGGGTAGGGTAATGTGGAGCAGCCCGGTATAAATAAAGATAGGTGGCTAGGGAGAGCAGGGCCGACAGAATGGCTAGCAGCCACGATCTGCGGCCGAGCGGTGCTCCGGCCAGGACCCAGCTCGAGGGCTGCGGGCTGGAGAACGACAAAAAGCCCTGAGGCTCGGACACCCCAGAACCGTAGCGGCTATAAAGGGCAAAGAAATTTCTTCTGAGGTGATCACAGCATCTACGCTGAGACCTGCCTGCCTGGGACGGGCTGGAAGCTGGGAAAAGCAAGAGCCGCTTCCCGCCCCAAGATGAAGGACGGAGGAGGGACAAGCAGACAGGGGAGAACGAGAAGCAAAAGACCCAAATTCCACCGCCTCGAGGGAATCACGCAGGGCTCACTAGCCTCGGCCCCCCGGGGCCCAGCGTGGAAGGCGGGACTTCTGCCGTTACCTGCGGAAACGGCCTCCGGGTGAGAGGTCGCATGAGGGACAGGCAGCTGCTGAACCAGTGAGGCCTGCGCCTGGAGCGGATGTTGCCTCCCATTGGTGGCTGTCGGGTGCGGCCAGCAGCCAATGAGTCCGCCGGGGGGGCGTAGCGGTGACGTCTGTTGCGGAGGAGGCCGCTTCGAATCGGCGGCGGCCAGCTTGGTGGCCTGGACCAATCAGCGTCCTCCAACGAGCAGGGCCTTCGCCAATCGGTGGCCTCCACGACGGGGCTAGGGGGGAGGGTATATAAGCGGCCTCGGCGACGGCGCGGTCGACGCTGGCTGAGACATCACAGGCTCATCAACTTGGGGGATTTTTGTGAGTCTGAGAGGTAAGCGCCGCGGCCTGTCTTTCCGGACCTGCCCTTCGCCTTGTCTGCTTTGCCTGCTGACCCCGGGCCCTGTACCTTCAGATCAGTAACCTCGGTGCGCTCGGGTGCTGTGGCCTGTGGCTGGATTGCCTGTGACGTCCTGCCAGCCTGCCGACCGACTGGCCTACGGCGCCGGCAAGATGAAGCTGTCCCTGGTGGCTGCGGTGCTGCTGCTGCTCGGCGCGGCGCGGGCCGAGGAGGAGGACAAGAAGGAGGACGTGGGCACGGTGGTGGGGATCGACCTGGGGACCACCTACTCCTGGTGAGTGGGGTTTCTGGAAAGGGGGGAATGGGGCGTGGCCTCCTGGGCCCCTGTGAGAATCACGGTGCTGATTCCTGGCGTTCTTGGTGATTTTTCTCTGCCAGCGTCGGGGTGTTCAAGAACGGCCGCGTGGAGATCATCGCCAACGATCAGGGCAACCGCATCACGCCGTCTTATGTGGCCTTCACTCCGGAAGGGGAGCGTCTGATCGGCGACGCGGCCAAGAACCAGCTCACCTCCAACCCTGAGAACACGGTCTTCGACGCCAAGCGGCTCATCGGCCGCACGTGGAACGACCCGTCCGTGCAGCAGGACATCAAGTTCCTGCCGTTCAAGGTGCGATGGGGCTTTCCTCACCCGAACGGAGGTGGGTGGCTGCGGTCGGGGTGTTTAAGGATTAAGAAGTTGCTGGAAAATGGTGGAGACCACAGGAAGGGCACAGACCTAGTGTGTTGGTAATAACTTTCATTGAGTAATCTTGGCATGTTACAAAACTTGCTAGAAGAAAGCTTGGCCGGCAAAGACATTTCACACGTTAACTGTCCTGTCTCTATCGTTTAGGATTATGAGCCTGACTAAAATTGAGGAGGCTTGTCTTCCTCGGGCACCCATACTCCTTAACCTAGTTCTAGTCAGTATGCGGTTCCAGTCGGCTAAAGTAAACCAAACCATGGGGGAGGAAGTGGGACTCAGACAGCCCTCTGTAAGTTTTCAGTGTTCTTGCTTCCGTGCCTGGAAGTAATAATCGTTCTGTAAAATAGGTGGTTGAGAAGAAGACTAAACCATACATTCAAGTGGATATTGGAGGTGGGCAAACAAAGACATTTGCTCCTGAAGAAATTTCTGCCATGGTTCTCACCAAAATGAAGGAAACTGCAGAGGCTTACTTGGGAAAGAAGGTAAATATTTCTAGAATGATGTTAAGTAATGCTGTTTTTACTATTCTTGATTTATTGTGTAGATGCCTTTGTTGTTTTAATAATTTTGAATCTGAATGATGTCTATGTATATCAGTTTTAATAACTTGCATGTTTTACTGTGGGCCAAACAAAGTATTAAGGACTTTTCATGTATTACCATGTAATGCTTGCAAATCCGTGGGTATAAAATTACATGTTATTATACACACCTAACAAACAAATTGTCTTAGAAACTAAAGTGGTGTTCTTTGGTTTTGTTTTGTTAAGATTTTATTTATTTGACAGAAAGAGATCACAAGTAGGCAGAGGGGCAGGCGGGGGGAGCAGGTGAGCAGAGATGCTTGATGTGGGGCCCGATCCCAGGACTCTTAGATTATGACCTGAGCCGAAGGCAGAGGCTTAACCCACTGAGCCATCCAGACGCCCCTAAAGTGATGTTTTGAGTGCAACTTATATGAGGTAAACTATGTGATAAAATACACTAACTTACCTTTTGTTATTCTGTAAGGTTACCCATGCAGTTGTTACTGTACCAGCCTATTTCAATGATGCCCAACGACAGGCAACCAAAGATGCTGGGACTATTGCCGGATTGAATGTCATGAGGATCATTAATGAGCCGTGAGTGTTAATTCAAAAGCATGGCATATTTGCCAAATCAGGGGAATGTAAACTTAACTTTTTTTTCTTTCTCTTTCTCTTAACAGTACAGCAGCTGCTATTGCTTATGGCTTGGATAAGAGGGAAGGGGAGAAGAATATTCTGGTGTTTGACCTGGGTGGTGGAACTTTTGATGTATCTCTTCTCACCATTGACAATGGTGTCTTCGAAGTCGTAGCTACTAACGGAGATACTCATCTGGGTGGAGAAGACTTTGACCAACGTGTCATGGAACACTTTATCAAACTCTACAAAAAGAAGACTGGCAAAGATGTTAGAAAAGATAACAGAGCTGTGCAGAAACTCCGGCGGGAGGTAGAAAAGGCCAAACGGGCCCTGTCTTCTCAACATCAAGCAAGAATTGAAATTGAGTCTTTCTATGAAGGAGAAGACTTCTCTGAGACTCTGACACGGGCCAAATTTGAAGAGCTAAATATGGTATGTTCTTGGGGTTTTTTTTGTTTTGTTTTGTTTTTGGTGTTTTTTGTTTGTTTGTTTGCTTTGCTAATGGGATCTAGTTAGACTTTGTGTTTAGGGTACTATATTTAGGTATGTAGACAATATCTAGGTACAATAGGCATCATCACAGTAATTGTGTTCTCTATTCTAGGACCTGTTCCGTTCTACCATGAAGCCTGTCCAGAAGGTGCTGGAGGATTCTGACTTAAAGAAGTCTGATATTGATGAAATTGTTCTTGTTGGTGGCTCTACTCGAATCCCAAAGATTCAACAACTGGTTAAAGAGTTCTTCAATGGCAAGGAGCCATCCCGTGGCATCAACCCAGATGAGGCTGTAGCATATGGTGCTGCTGTCCAGGCTGGTGTACTTTCTGGTGATCAAGATACAGGTATGTCCCTGTCACAGCATCTTCCACAGTACTTTCACTTCAGTAGCTTGATAGGTACTTCAATAGCTTGATAGGAAGAGTGTAACTGACTTTTGCTTTACAAGGTAATAGAACATGAGCAACAGGGTCTCACAGCTAGTAAAGGGTAGAGTGAGGACAAGACTTGGCTCAGTTTCAAGATCATTAGCAGCTATATTGAATTCAGTGCTTCTAAAATGATTTTGCATTAGAACCTCACACTAAATGGCAAGATGGAGAAGATAAAGTTACACAGTTCCAGGGGAGACTGCTTGATAGTGCTCTTGTGACTCTTGAATTGGAATTTAACTTTGGTTAACTTTACCTTTGCAGGTGATCTGGTACTGCTTGATGTATGTCCCCTTACACTTGGTATTGAAACTGTGGGAGGCGTCATGACCAAACTGATTCCAAGGAACACCGTGGTGCCCACCAAGAAGTCTCAGATCTTTTCTACAGCTTCTGATAACCAACCAACTGTTACAATCAAGGTCTATGAAGGTAATATCCTACATTTGTGAATGACATAGTATGTTTTTGAGAAGGATGTTTTCTTAATATATTCTATTGAAATGAGAAAGAAAGAAATATTTGCTATTTTCAGACAGGGTCCCTAATATGACTAGTGTTGAGTTTGGTAGAGTCAGCCCCAAAATCTGGTTCTTACCTTGCTATCTGGCACTCTTTGCCTTTAAAAATAACTTCTGAACTGGCTTCTAGAAATGTTGATAATGCTGTAGATGAAATTCAATTAAAAGTTAGTAGTAACTTAATAGTCCTGCTTGCTACTCCTTATAGATCAATACTGACCCACTTCTAGCTTGATAAGCATGCCCTTGCCACTGTAGGCTCTACCAGACTGAAATATAAGGATCCAGATCCACTAATGTTTGTCAGTAACAACTAACAAGTTTTGTGGGTTTTTTTGGTGTATCTTCTAGGTGAACGACCGCTTACAAAAGACAATCACCTTCTGGGAACTTTTGATCTGACTGGAATTCCTCCTGCTCCCCGTGGGGTCCCACAGATTGAAGTTACCTTTGAGATAGATGTGAATGGCATTCTTCGAGTGACAGCCGAAGACAAGGGTACAGGCAACAAAAACAAGATTACAATTACCAATGACCAAAATCGTCTGACACCTGAAGAAATTGAAAGGATGGTTAATGATGCTGAGAAGTTTGCCGAGGAAGACAAAAAGCTCAAGGAGCGCATTGACACCAGAAATGAATTGGAAAGCTATGCCTATTCTCTAAAGAATCAGATTGGAGATAAAGAAAAGCTGGGAGGTAAACTCTCCTCTGAAGATAAGGAGACCATGGAAAAAGCTGTAGAGGAAAAGATTGAATGGCTAGAAAGTCACCAAGATGCTGACATTGAAGATTTCAAAGCTAAAAAGAAGGAACTAGAAGAAATTGTTCAGCCAATTATCAGCAAACTCTATGGAAGTGCAGGCCCTCCCCCAACTGGTGATGAGGAACCAGCAGACAAGGATGAGTTGTAGACATTGCTCTGCTAGTGCTTAAATATTGTAAATACTGGACTCAGGAACTTTCGTTAGAAGAAAATTGAGAGAACTTAAGTCTCGAATGTAATTGGAATCTTCACCTTGGAGTGGAGTTGAAAATGATATAGCCCAAGTGGCTGTTTACTGCTTTTCATTAGCAGTTGCTCACATGTCTTGGGGTGGGGGGAACGGAAGAATTGGCTATCTTAAAACGTGGGTAAAAAAGCTGGGATAGGGTGTGTGTTCACCTTGGAAATGTTCTATTTAACAATTGGGTCATGCGCATCTGGTGTAGGAACTTTTTCTACCATAAGTGACACCAATAAATGTTTGTTATTTACACTGGTCTAATTTTTGTGATAAGCTTCTAATTAAGTCAGTTGCTTCAAGGTTAAATTCTCGCTTGTGTGGAGGGGGGTTGGGGTCTTAAATCTTTCAGGGAATTTTTCTAACGTTAACCTAGTTTAAGAAAGGGGTGGGGGATGCCTGGGTGTCTCGGTTGAGCGTCTGACTCAACTTTTGCTCTGGTCATGATTTCTGTGTTGTGGGGTTGGGTTGTCCCTCTCCCTCTGCGTCTCCACCTTTTCTCCCTCTTCTCCCCTTCCCTCTTTCTCAGATCTTTAAAAAAAAGAGGGAGGGCAGTAGGGAGGGACATCTGGGTGGTACAGTGAGCTAAGCAATCGACTCTTGGTTTTGGGTCAGGCTATGATCTCAGGGTCACGAGGTTGAGCCCCCTTTCAGCTCCGAGCTCAGCACACTGCTTGAGCTCTTCCTGCCCATCTGCCCCTTCCCCAGACGACCCCTCCTACCCCCACTCCCACAATATAAAAATCTTAAAAAGAGGGGCGCCTGGGTGGCTCAGTCAGTTGGGCTCTGCCTTCACCTCAGGTCATGATCCTGAGGTCCTGGGATTAAACCCCAGATCGGGCTCTCTCTCCACCAGAGTCTGCTTCTCCACCTCCCTCTGCTCCTTCACATAAGCACTCTCCCTCCCTGTTGAATAAATAAAATCTTCAGAAATTTTAAAAAGGGACAGGAAAGGAAAACATTCTTACCTAGGCAAGGGTCATTTTATAGTGCCCAAGGGTGGAGTTGTCTTGAATGTAGTTGAAACTTCCAATTTCCCCTTTAAAACTTTCTAGTGGCTTTTTATCACCAATGCTTTACAGCTGCTATTCTAAGACTTGGTATGAGTGACGGATCACAGATGTTAACTTTACACACCGGGACTCAGTTCATAACTTTAGGATACAAAGGTGTATTTTAAAACCTGGATGGTGCAGTTGGTTAGGTGTCTTAGACTCCTGGTTTTGGCTCAGGTCCTAATCTCAGGGTTGTGAGATTGAGCCTCTGCTATGTCAGGATCTCCCTCTCCAAAATGTCTCATTAGTGGTCTGGAGTGGGATCTAGGGTGGTGATCCTGAAACCATTTGAAGCCCTACTACAATTGTGGATCAAAGGCAGTCATTTGTTTCAAAAGAGGTTCAAGATTACTTTGGCTCCCTGAGGAAACAAATGATCTAAATGAATAATTTGTGATCAATAAAGGGCAGGCTCTCTGGTGCTAATAAGAAATCCAATACTGCTCAAGGATAAGTAATTTATAGGTGAGCAACCAGCTGAAAGGTTAATTGGCTAACTGTGGCGGAAATGAAACCTGAGGGCTTGCGTGATTATTTTACTCAGGCCCAGACCCCGCTACAGTGCCCCGGAAGCATTTGGACAAGCCTAGAGCGTAATACGGAAGGTCTTCAGGCCAAATTCCACACAAACCTTAAAAGTGATCTGCAGGGGGCGCCTGGGTGGCTCAGTGGGTTAAGCCTCTGCCTTCAGCTCCTGTCATGATCTCAGGGTCCTGGGATTGGGCCCTACAGCGGTCTCTGCTCAGCGGGGATCCTGCTTTCCCCCGTCTCTCTCTGCCTGCCTCTCTGTCTACTTGTGACCTCTGTCAAATACATAAATAAATCTTAAAAAAAAAAAAAGTGATCTGCAGTGCTGGGTGCTGTGGTGTTAGCCGCGGTTGGGAAAGACAAGGACCATTCTTCGTCCCTGTCCGCAGTGGCTCTCAGTACCAAATACCAACAGGCTGCACCTCTTTCTGGAGAGCAGCTCTAAATACTAGAAAGATAGACTTCAACCTGTAAATGTCCATTCCCTGATTTATACAGCCTTATTCTTCAACATCTTTGTGGTCAATTTTCTTTTTAAAGATTTTATTTTTATGTAATCTCTACACAAAACATGGGGCATGAATTTACAACCCTGAGATCAAGCGTCACATGTTCTACTGACTAAGCCAGCCGGGTGCTCCTTTGTGATCAATACTCCAAAGCAATCACATTTACTTAAGCTATATTGCTGGTAAAACCCTTTTAATAGAGGTTTTTGCACTTGGGCTATCCATTTCCTCACCTACTGCGTAGGTGAGAGCAAGAGGGATATAGTGTGCAAAAAATATTTTGGAGGTATAAAACAGCTAAGGTTTCATTTAACTTCTCTGAAAGTCTGTCATTTAATAAAAATGTGGCATGTATTAGTCAACTACAGTCACAATACAGTCATTATAGATTTCCCCTTCTGTGTTCATCCCGCCGAACACAAAACAGAGCAGTATGTCAGTCTGACTTTCCTCATGTGAGTCACCACCTTCGGTCACTCCTTTGTTGGTGGAATCCCCTTTCTCAGTATCATAGTTTAGAGTGACAGAATTTGAATCTTCTTTCTCAGAAGTACACCTCACTGGCCACGGAATGACACACATGGAATGATCCAGTCGTCCAGGGGGTAGAAAAGTATCAAATTTAAGCAAGGTCCAATGCTGCTTTTCTATGTTAGAGAAAAGACAAACATACAAAAGCTCTGTTAAGAAATTTCCAGAAATGCTCAGTGATTTGCTATATCAGCCCTAACAGAAATAGGAAGCAACAGAAAGATCTAGGGCAGGGGGCCTGGGTGGCTCAGTTGGTTGAGCGACTGCCTTCGGCTCAGGTCATGATCCTGGAGTCATAGGATCGAGTCCCACATCAGGCTTCCTGCTCAGCAGGGAGTCTGCTTCTCCCGCTGACCTCTTTCCTCTCATGCTCTCTCTCTCAAATAAATAAATAAAATCTTTAAAAGAAAGAAAGAAAGAAAGAAGTATCTAGGGCTCCTGGATGGTGCAGTTGGTTAGGTGTCTTAGACTCCTGGTTTTGGCTCAGGTCCTAATCTCAGGGTTGTGAGATTGAGCCCCATGTCCGACTCTGCGCTCAGTGTAGAATGGGCTTGCGATAATCCCTCTGCATCTGCCGCTCCCCTTCATGCTGTCTCTCTCTCTCTCTAAACTAAATAAATCTTAAAACAAAAAACAAAAAGCTAATGGCTGCTGCTTTAATGATGTCATTCCCTGAAGTTTGGCCTTTGTTCCTTTGGATTTATGTGGAGAGAAAAAACAAAGCACCTTGATACTTTCAAAGAATGATCACATTTGCTTAAACATTTGTTTAAAGACCCACAGTGAACACCTGCTCACCTATGTGATACTGGTACATTGTATCCAACGCTCCTGTAGGAGTCATCCCTCCAAAGATATACAGGTGTTTCCCCACGGCCACAGCTGAGTGGGCAGCACAGCCTGTGGGAGGTACCCCAGTGGGACTTAGCTTCTGCCACTGCATGTCACCTGCCAAGAGAAAGCAAGTGGGTACAACATGACCTAGAAGATGGATTCCACCTTACCTGTCAGACTCCAGCAGTGTGCAAACTGATCCACTCAGCACTCTGAGAGGTAATACAGCAAGGTTTAATGGGCGCAGAAATTACTTGAGGGAGCTTCAAATTCTGTTTGGGTGTCCAGGGAGGGAGGAGGAGCTCAGTACTCTCCAGTTTTAGCAAGTATCTCAGATGATTCTGACATAAGTGGTCTTTGGAGCATACCGAATAACAGGATATTATCTTTGGTGAGTGTCACTACTTACTAATTTGGAGCCCAGAAGGAGTCAAGTTCTACGTGTGTGCACGTTTCAAATACTAGCACTTCCTTAGAAAGCAAATTTGGGAATGCTGGCTAGGCACTTTAAACATTTTGCTTGCTCACAACAGCCCTCTGAAAATGCCTACTCTCTTTTTACTGGTGAAAAAACAGAATCAAAGATGGAGACACTTGTCCAAGACCTCACAGCTAGCAAGAGGCACAGCTAGAATGTGTGTCTACTCAGGTCTGATGCTAGAACCTGTGTTCTCAACACTGTAACGTGCTGCCTCAAGCACTTGCTCCCAACCTATTTTGGCAAGGATATTTGCATCTTTTCAAGCAGGCATTGAAATGAGGCACGATATTATTGCATTTTAGGTTTACAGAATTACCATGGTAGGAAAGAAGAGAAATAGCCAGGAAGCAGTTCCTCAGCACAAGGGAGTAGGACTTTCTTTTTTAAAATACACATTAAGGGGCACCTGGGTGGCTCAGTGGATTAAAGCCTCTGTCTTCAGCTCAGGTCATGATCCCAGGGTCCTGGGATTAAGCCCCAAATCGGGCTCTCTGCTGAGCAGGGAGCCTGCTTCCTCTTCTCTCTCTGCCTGTTTCTCTGCCTACTTGTGACCTCTGCCTGTCAAATAAATAAATAAAATCTTTAAAAATAAAATAAAATACACATTAAAACCCCCATTGAGGGGTGCCCGGGTGGCCCAGTCAGTTAAGTATCTGCCTTTGGCTCAGGTCATGATCCCAGGGACCTGGAATCAAGTCCCATGTCTGGTTCCCTACTCAGCAGGGAGCCTGTATCTCCCTCTCTGTCTGCCATCCTCTCCACCCCCCCGACTCGTTCTCTCTCTCTCTGTCAAATAAATAAAGTCTTAAAAAACAAATAATTTAAAAATAAAGCCTCAGTCGACCGCTGCAAGGAACACCTCTGTGAAGATATTTTTCCATCTGTCAATCCAAGGCAGGGGCCCAGCATCTCAGAGTTGGAAGAGAGAATCACCCAGCCTAACCAGAACAAGAATCCCAACCAGTGTCACCCAGTCTCGGATGTCACCAACCTAGAGAATCCTTTATTGGGCAAGATAGCCCAAAACACTGCATAGCAGTTCTCCTGCCTTCTGCCCACTGTTCTAATTCTTGTATTCTACAGTAACACAAAAGATGTTCATTTGTTTGTCCATCCAAGGCATGCACTCATCACCCTCAATCTTCCAGACACTGTGTTAAGTGCTGGAAATATACTGGGGAACAAAAGAGACAAAGCCCCTGCCCTAAAGAAGCTCATAGTCTGAAAGAATGACCCAGAATAAGTCCAGGATCTCTAGGACACATCAGCCCTTCAGACCCCTAGAGACAATTCTCATGTTCTCCTTAATTTCTTCTATTTCTCGTGTGTGTGTGTGTCTGTGTGTCTGTTTAAGATTTATTTAAGAAGGAAAGAGAGAGGGAGAGCACAGAGGGAGAAGCAGACTTCCCTCCTTGAGCAGGGAGCCCAATGTGGGACTCGATCCCAGGATCCAGAGATCATGCATGACCTGACCCAAAGGCAGATGCTTAATGGACTGAGCCACCTAGGGGCTCCCTCTTCCTGGTGTTTTTAACTATTTAGCATGGCTACCTCTAGACACATTCGAAGTTGTCCATGCCCCTCATGGGCACAGGGTTAATGGTTAATGCCAGCCAGGGAATCCAGTCAGGGAATACAAAGAATAATGAATTTTAATGAAGGACCAGGGTTGTTGGAAGCATAAGAGATAATTCATGGCTGGGTACATAGCAAGTACTCAGAAAGGGATTGCTTTCCTTGGTTTTATTATTATTATTATTATTATTAAAGATTTTATTTATTTATTTGACAGAGAGAGAGATCACAAATAGGCAGAGAGACAGACAGAGAGAGAGATGAGGAGAAGCAGGCTCCCTGCCAAGCAGAGAGCCCTATGCGGGACTCGATCCCAGGCCCCTGGGATCATGACCTGAGCCGAAGGTAGAGGCTTAACCCACTGAGCCACCCAGGCGCCCCAGTTTTATTATTTATTATTATTCCAGCCACAATTGACAGAAATCTAGCCAAGATTCTGCTAGCTGGCCGGTTACCCACACTTAAGGGCAGCGCTATATTCTATCAAAGCATATTTTATTTAATTTTAAGAAGACAAACCCCCATGCACTCTACCCTACTTACTTATATCAATGCAATGGAGATCATCATAGAATCTGTCCCCAGCCAAGCCTCCATGGATGAAGAGCTTTGTCCCTGCGGCCACCATCACATGACCATGCCGGGGGGATGGAGGTTTTCCAAGTGTTTCTGGCTGTGACCAGGTCATTGTGTCTAGAAAAGTAAATTCACGGACATCAGATGAAAAAGCTAGGAAGAAGAAGCTTCACTTCCCAGCAAAGAGACCTTGGGGTCATTCACTCCAACATGCCAACCCAAACCAGGCCTCCCTCCTTCCACAGCCCATACAGCCTCTGCCTGAACACTTCCGGGGCTAGAGAATTCACTACCTAACACGCGTGCCCCTTCTACTGGGCATTGGGAAACTATTCTTTGCTTTGGCCTGGAACTGCTCCAGAGTTCAAAAGAATGAGACTGTTTCTTCCACGACAGGCCTTAACAGTGTATCTTTGACTGATTTGCTGGAAGCATGGGGATAAAAAAAAACTACTTTCAAACGTAGCAGGGCCTGCTAAAGGGTCGGTATAGAGTAGGAGTCAGAACACGAGGTATGGAATTAAGACTGGCTCATTTCATTGAACAACTTCGTGGCCTTTTACCAGCGAATTCCCTAAGCTCTAGTTTTCACGGTTGTAAAATGGGGGTAAGCATACTACAGCTCTCAGGGTTAAAGTATGGATTAAATGAGATGATGTACATAAGGCATAGGCTCAGAGGAATTACTCAGTGCGTGAGAGTTTGTGTTAGAATTGCTATGGGAGGCATGTCTAAAGGTTGTGCATGGAGCCCCACTGTTTGAACGAATACAGTTTGAAATAATCTGAAAAAGGTTTATGCACAAACACATTCATCATAGCATTATTTTTAAGAGGGGAGAACTGAAAATAGCTTCAGTGACTCAACAGGTGAATGACTGTTATTACCACAGTCATGACAGAACAGTATGTATTTATTAAAAATGTTGAAGACTAGGGCACATGGCTGGCTCAGTCAGTAGAGCAGGAGACTCTTAATCTCAGAATCAGTTCAAGGCCGACCCTGGGTGTGGAGCCTACTTAAAACAAACAAAAAGGGACACCTGGGTGGCTTAGTGGGTTAAAGCCTCTGCCTTCAGCTCAGGTCATGATCCCTAGGTCCTGGGATCAAGCCCCAGGATGGCTGCTTCCTCCTCTCTCTCTGCCTGCCTCTCTGCCTACTTGTGATCTCTGTCTGTCAAATAAATAAATAAAATCTTAAAAACAAACAAATAAATAAAAATAGTGAAAACCTCCCAATCACAGGGAAAGTACTTAAATGAAAAATATAGGATATAAATATTACATGTAGAATTATCTCTGCTATTTTTAAATTTTATTTATTTTTATTAAGTAGACTCTACGCCCAACCAGTCCCATGCTCTAGTGACTAAGCCAGCCAGGTGCCCCATATCTGCTGTTTAAAAAAAGAAAAAAAAAGGGGGCACCTGGGTGGCTCAGTGGGTTAAAGCCTCTGCCTTCGGCTCAGGTCATGATCCCAGAGTCCTGGGATCGAGCCCCACATCGGGCTCTCTGCTTCCTCCTCTCTCTCTGCCTGCCTCTCTGCCTACTTATGATCTCTGTCTGTCAAATAATAAATAAACAAAATCTTTTAAAAAAAAAAAAGACTGTAAACACACTGAGAAGTGAATAATTTGGGAGTGACAGTATTTTATATATACAACTACATATAAAGCATACATATATATGTACATTTTTTCCTCAATCCTTAGAGTTTCGTGTATTCAAAACCAACATTAGTTAAAAACTTTAGAAACTTCCTTAAAAGATTTGCAAAGACAAAAGTCATACTGTGAGGTGTCTTCATTATTCCAATTTTACTTTGGAAGTTTGAAATTTTGCTTATTCCATCTTCTCAAAAAAGGCTGCGTCTTTCTTGAAAAACACACATGAAAATTATTTTGGTCATGTTATTTGTAAATTGTTATTCATCAATGCCTACTAGTAAGAGGAAGAAATGTAAATAGATGCTCCTTATGCAAAAATCTGGCAAGAGGTCTCATAATTCCAAATGTTTACATCTTTTTCACCCAGGAACTCCACTCTTAAGCATCTACTAAATGTTGGTAACATACACAAAAGTTAATGTATATGTTCGCTGTCGGACTGTCAGCAAAAAGTCAATCAGTAGGAAAATGAATGCAGAGCCTACCCACAGGATAGGCTCTGCAAGGAAACTGGTATTGACTTAGAAAACATCCATGTGTGTGATTAAATGAAGGGATCACCACAGTTCATCTTCCTGAGGTGCTTCCTGAGGTACGCCAGCCACTGTGCTATGCACCATATCACATTATCTCATTTAATCTTCCCAGCTCTTTTTAGTAGGCCCTATTGCTATCTCTATTTACAGATCAGTAAACTAAGACCTAGAGAGATTGACTGGTCAGAAGTAATATAGGAAGTGTCTGTCAGGTCTGGTCCTGAGTCCAGGTTCAGCAGCCTCAAAAACGCATGCTTTCACCTATGGAGGTTGAGCCTCACCCCTGCAAACGTAAGCCGCAGAAATGTATTTATAATCTGATCCCATGTATGTGTTCCAAGGCTTCTGTATCATTTCAAAATTCGCAGAAGAGTCATAAATGTCCATTTACCCACATATATATGATTTATAAATGCATAGGCAAGTCTAGGAGGACACATCAGGAACTGCTATGAGTGTTTCCCTCTGTTTGGGGAGTAGAAAGGAAAAGGCTAACGAGGAAACTTTTGGGTTTTTTTGCTTTATAAATTACACTGCTTAAATATTTTAAATTGACCATTTATACCTTTTTTTTTTTTTTAAAGATTTTATTTATTTATTTGACAGACAGAGATCACAAGTAGGCAGAGAAGCAGGCAGAGAGAGATGAGGAAGCAGGCTACCCGCTGAGCAGAGAGCCCGATGCGGGGCTCGATCCCATGACCCTGGGATCATGACCTGAGCCGAAGGCAGAGGCTTTAACCCACTGAGCCACCCAGGCGCCCCCCCATTTATACCTTTTTAAATGCACATGTTGCTGTGGGAGCAAGATATTAGGTAAGGGACACGTCAAAGACATCTAGAAGTGAAACGTCGGACAAAGTGTCATTTTCTAATCTCTGCCTCCTACATCAGGTAAGCCGTAGGCTGGGGTGGCTCTGACCTGGTAAGTGGCAGCCCTAGGGTGCCCGCCAGTCCATACTTGCGTCAAACACATGCAGCTTCACATCCTGCACGGGCTGGGCGCCTCTCTCTCCGCCCCCAAAGACATACAGCTGGTTTCCAATGGCCGCAGAGGATGTGTGGAATGTTCTTGGGGAGGGCAGAGGACTGGTCACCTCGGGCACGGTCCAAGTCCTCGTTTCTGGTCCAGAGAGAAAAGGTAGGCACCTAAAATATCCAGGCTGATGGACCTCATATCTTGACTCTGAGGCTAGGCACAGTTACCTTCCACACCCCCAACCCCAAGGTGGACAGCAGAAGTCTAGGCAGGGTTCTCGTGCCAAGGAAATCAAGGAGGGGTCATAGGGGATACTGAGAATTTTCTCAGATAGAGTCAAATCCCCCAAGACTGAAAATTAAGAATGAGGTCAATTTGGTTTTGGAGATCTTCCTTCAAACATCCTCTCTGATTGCTCTTCTCCTTTACTGACTACCCTGGGCCCATTCAGAGCAGCCCAACACCTGCTAAAATTCTCCCCATTAGTGGCTAGAACTAAATCTGCCAAATTTCCCAGACTATGTGGCCATTAAAAGAAAATAGATAAAGCAATCACAGTGTCAGTAGTAATAATAATAGCTCCTTCTAAATAGTCTGTACTAAGTAAATATTAGTTTCTCCATTTTACAGATAAGGGAATTGAAGCAGAGACAGATGAAGTCATTTGTTTAAAGTGACATGGCTAGGGCGCCTGGCTGCCTCAGTCAGTGGAGTGTGCAACTCTTGATCTTGGGGTTGTAAATATAAGACGCATATTAGATGTGGAGGTTTACTTAAAAAATAAAATCTACAATAAAATAAAATAAAGTGACATAGCTAATAAATGTCTGAGTTAGGATTCAGATTCCATTCAGTACCACCAAGATCAATGTATTTTCCACTCTTCTGACTTGAGAATAAAATTAAACCATCTGTGGGACGCCTGGGTGGCTCAGTTGGTTAGGCAGCTGCCTTCGGCTCAGGTCATGATCCCAGCATCCTGGGATCGAGTCCCACATCGGGCTCCTTGCTGGGCTGGGAGCCAGCTTCTCCCTCTGCCTCTGCCTGCCATTCTGTCTGCCTGTGCTCACTCTCTCTCCCTCTCTCTGATTAAAAAAAAAAAAAAAAATTAAACCATCTGGGGGAGGTCCAAAGAAGCCTCTCTCTTTTTAGAATGCAGCATGAGTTTTATAGAAACAGATGCATTAATTGAGCACCTTCCTTGTGCAGAAACCTTGTCCTTAGCATTTTTTTTTAAATTTTATTTATTTATTTGACACACAGAGAAAGATCACAAGTAGGCAGAGAGGCAGGCAGAGAGAGAGAGGGAAGCAGGCTCCCCACTGAGCAGAGAGCCCGATGCGGGACTCGATCCCAGGACCCTGAGATCATAACCTGAGCCAAAGGCAGAGGCTTAACCCACTGAGCCACCCAGGTGCCCTGTCCTTAGCATTTTGTCTGTCATCACCACTCAATTCTAGAAGGTGGATGGAAAGCAGCCTCATTTTGTAGGCGATGGAACTGAAGCTCAGAAAATTTAAACCCTTCCCCCCAGGTCAGAGCACTTGTGAGTAGCAGAGCAGAGGTTTGAACTCAGATCTGTCAAAAGTCCCACACTCGTGCCACCACAACACCCCAGGAATGATTTCTTGCCTAGGAAATTCTATGCCTTTTGTAAGGGTCTTTTTTGTTGTTTTTTAAAGATTTTTATTTGAGAGAGAACCAGTGGGGAGATGGGGCAGAGAGAGAGGAGAAGCAGGTTCCCCGCTGAGCAGGGAGCCTGACATGCAGCTCGATCCCAGGACCCTGAGATCATGACCTGAGCCAAATACAGATGCTCAACTGACAGAAACACCTAGGTGCCCCTGGAAAGGTCTTCATTCAGCATCCAGAGTGCCATAGGTAGCATCTGTAATATGTATGGAACTCAAACACAAACCTGGAGATGAAACAAGTCTCAGCCTCTATCCAAAGCAAAATGTAATTATCTCGAGAGTTATGGATCTTAGAGAGCTTTTGGATCTTAGGGGGAGTTAGAAGGTACACATCCTCTGGGATCAGAAAATCCTGGGATTGTGTTGCTCCCACATCAAAACACCAGCACAAATAACCACAAAGGACTCCTAAGCCTTTCAACAGACTGGACTTAGTAACAAAATAGCTAATGACTCACATTTTTCATATTTTGGGGGCATCGTGTCAACTTATATTTTCTAGAAGAGGAAAGGGATCCGGTAGAAGATCAACTCCTCTGACAGAAGCTTTCTAAATTCTCCTTATTTTATTCAAATGGATGCCATCATTGAAAATCAAAAGGCCAGGGATCCAGATTCCATCTGCTAAACCATAGCTACATCAATCAAAACAACTACCCAGCATTAATTGTGTGCCAGATACTGAGTGAATTTATATCCTAGCCAAACTTAACAAGGTAAGAACTATGACTATCCCAATGGAACAGAAGACCATCTGTTTGCAAACAAGCATCTTATTGAGAGCACTGGGCAAGAGTGGACTGTCGTGTGAAAAATGTCCAGGTTGCTCATTGTTAACAAAACGCATATTTAAATAATTAGATAAAAGTCTGTTGCCTATTGAATCAGCAGTGTTTAAAAATGATAAATTCAAGAGCGCCTGGGTGGCTCAGTGGGCTGGCCTCTGCCTCCAGCTCGGGTCATGATCTCAGGGTCCTGGAATCGAGCCCCACATTGGACTCTCTGCTCAGCGGGGAACCTACTTCCCCCCTCCCCCCCTGCCTCTCTGCCTACTTGTGATCTCCATCTGTCAAATAAATAAATAAAATCTTTTTTAAATAAAAAGATAAATTCAGGGGTGCCTGGCTGGCTCACTGGCAGAATGTCCAACTCTTGATCTCAGGATTATGAATTTAAGCCCCACACTAGGCACAGAGATTACTTAAAAACAAAATCCTGGGGCGCCTGGATGGCTCAGTTGGTTAAGCAACCAACTCTTGATTTCAACTCAGATCTTGAGCTCATGGTTGTGAGTTTAAGCCTCAGGGCTATGAGTTCAAGCCCATGTGAGTTTAATCCCCATGTTCAAGGCCCAGGTTGTGAGTTCAAGTCCCACGAAAAATAAATAAATAAAATCTTAAAAATAAAAGATAATTTCAATGCCAGTCAGGAGTGAAAATGCACTATTAATCAGAGCTGGAGAGAGCAGCAGTTAGAAAACTCTGGACATCAAGTCGGTAGCATGGATCAAAAGCCTTTAAGTTCACAGTGTTTTACTTTGGTCTTTTTTATTCTGGGCATGAATTCTTTTTTTTTTTTTTTAAGATTTTATTTATTTATTTGACAGACAGAGATCACTAGTAGGCAGAGAAGCAGGCAGAGAGAGAGGAGGAAGCAGGCTCCTCACCAAGCAGAGAGCCCGATGTGGGGTTCGATCCCAGAACCCCGGGATCATGACCTGAGCCGAAGGCAGAGGCTTTAACCCACTGAGCCACCCAGGTGCACCCTGGGCATGAATTCTAAGCAAATAATTGTCAATCACTTCTGAACAAAGATGTTCACACCTTGTTATTTACAATGGTAAAAATCTGAAAACAAACTAAGTTATAGTATTGTCCCAAAATGGAGGATCATGCAGCCATTAAAAGTGATGTTAAAACAAAGTTAATAGGAAATTATTTATACAGTAACTATGAAATGAAAAGGAAAAAGGCACCCTAGTGTAGAATTGAATTAGTATGAACTCAGGCTTATAAAAATGCAGAGAAATAAAAGAAAGGAAGCACACAGAGAGGTTATCAGTACCCTGAATGTCATAGGATCGTGGATGTCTTCTGTCCACTTTACACTTTTTTCAAATATTTTACAATGAATTATGTTTATTAAAACAACCCAAAAATTTTAACTACAATTTTTTTAAAACTACAATTTTTAACAAAAAGACAAGTCCACCTCCCCTGGGAAGTTCAGGAACATTCTCTCAGAAGAGATGTTCCTTAACTGTTTTGTCTGTGATAAAACTGCCAGTGAGGCTGGGCAGGAACTTTGCACTATTTGGCTAAAAGAAACATAAAAGGAGGATCTAGGTCAGGGTTTCTTAACTTTGGCACTATTGGCATTTGAGTCTAGATAACTTGCCATAATGGGATGCTGTCCTGTGGATTACAGGATGGATAGCAGCATCTCTGGCTTCTGCCCACTAGATGCCAGTAGCAACCCCCCACACCGCGAGCTTGATCACCAAAAATGTGTCCAGACTTGGCCAAGTGTTCCCTGGGGGACATAGTCACCCCCATTTGAGACCCCCTGATCTAGGTGACAGGTTCTAGGCTGGCTCAGTCACTGACTCCCTGGTGACTTTAGGAAGCTCACTTCCCCTTGACCTGGTTGTCCCCTTGGCAGTGCTGTTCTCGGAAGTTTCTTTCAGTTTTGGCTTTTAAGAAGTTGATGGTTGTACATGGTATGAGGCGGGGGAGGGGGGATGTAATTCTGTTATTTTCAGATTCTGCTAGATGTTAAAATTCCTATTTTGAGGCACCTGGGTGGCTCAGTCAGTTAAGTGTCTACGTTCAGCTCAGGTCATGGTCCCAGGGTCCTGGGATTGAGCTCTGCATCAGGCTCTCTGCTCAGCGGGGAGTCTGTTTCTCCCTCTCTCTCTAGCCCTCACCCCCGCTGATGCTCTCTCACTTTCTCTCTCAAATAAATAAGTAAAATCTTTAAGAAAATAAATTAAAAAAATGAAAATTCCTATTTTCTAAGAGGTAAGCAAAGTTAAATGAATTATTCAGGACAATGCAAATGAGTTTTGCTCCAGGAAATGGAATCGGAATTACTTCTTTATTTAGGTAAATAAAAATAACTTTTGGCCACTTACCAGAATTCAGAACTTGCAGGCAATTGCGATTTCCTGACCGGTCAGCACCTCCAAACACCCAGATGGTATGAGGTGCACAAGAGGGAATGAAGCTGGCATGCTCGTAACGGGGCAAGAGGCCCTCCACAGCGGCCAAATCCCACCGGTATGTTCCTAGAAGACATTTCACTCAGCCCCAGCGTTGGAGCTGCCAACTGCTTCTATTAATTGGCAGACTTGAGAGAGGGGGAAATGGTCAAAAGCGTAAGTGAACAATCATCACATCACTTGCAGGAGAATATGGTCAAATTCTAAAAAGTCCTATAATAGAAACTTCAGGGGTAATCTGCCTAGTCCAGAAACCCTTCTCTAGGGAAACTGTCCCCATTCTACCAACCATCAGGGTGGAGATCCCAGAAGACCTGTTTGTATTACAAAACCTTGACTTTCTGGCTTCAACTGATTGGTTCAAAGGTAGTCACTTGACCCAAAATGGGTCATTCAGAACCTCCCTCCAGAGAAGCTGGAATTCAAACAGATTTCTGAATTTCTTCTATCATGTGTGGAGAAAGAGCTAAAGTCGAAGTCCAGAGAAGAGAAAAGAAACATCAACATAAAGAAGTAGATCCCCGGGGCGCCTGGGTGGCTCAGTGGGTTAAGCCGCTGCCTTCGGCTCAGGTCATGATCTCAGGGTCCTGGGATCGAGTCCCGCATCGGGCTCTCTGCTCAGCAGGAAGCCTGCTTCCCTCTCTCTCTCTCTCTCTCTGCCTGCCTTTCTGCCTACTTGTGATCTCTCTCTGTCAAATAAATAGATAAAATCTTAAAAAAAAAAAAAAAGTAGATCCCCCAGAGAGAGTCAGGGAGACAGCAGATGGTTTTTGACGGCTTTCCAATTCCTTTTTCTGCTCTCTCCTGAGGATGGGCTGTATTTCCTATGTTTAGATTCTTCCTTATTTTTCTGCCAGTTTAAGAGAATTTCTGTTACCTTCAACTAAACGATTTCTGGCTAAAACAAGTTCACAACTGCCAAGGGGAGTCCCCATTTTACAGGGCACTGAAGCCCAGATGGTTCAGACAGCTTAGCCAGGGTCACAAAGCTAGTACTAAGTCCCACCAAAAATGTTTGTGATCTAAACAGTGAGTTTCTTGAGGGCAGGAAGAGATTTCACTTGCCTTTGATTTCCTAGTGCCCGGTGTAATTCAGATGGCTATGCAGGAGGGAAGGTGGCACATTGGGGGATGAGAACCCCCCTGAGAGGGGGCATCTCTACTGTTGTCATGTAGACATGCAGGGCTACTGATGTCAGATCTCCCAAAATTATCAGAAGCCAAGCCATTTCCATTTTCATATGTAGACCTTTGCACATTTGGTTGGTGAACAACTGAGATCAAAATAACAGCCATGTGACATGGACCTAACAAACTTGTATGTGGGCCACTGGTTTTCTTCTGCCTATTGCGTGTAGCCCGGAGTGGCTACCATTCATTCCTTGTTCATTCATTCATTCATTCATTCATCCATCCATCCATCCATTCATCCATCCACCCAAATACTTAAAAAGTACCTACTCTGGGGGGCCTGAGTGGCTCAGTCAGTTAAGTGTCTGACTCTTGATTTTGGCTCAGGTCATGATCTCAGGGACAGGAGACCCAGCCTCAAGTGGGGTTCTGCGCTCAGAGCATGGAGCCTGTTTAAAGAATCTCTCCCTGTCCCTCTCTCTCTGTACCCCACTGCCATTTGTGCCCTCACTCACTCTCTAACAACAACAACAACAAATTAATTTTTTAAAAAGCACCTACTCTGTGCCAGGCACCAGGACAGTGGCTTGGGATACAATGATGGATAATATAACTATGTTCCTTGTTTTCAAGGAACTTATACTCTTGTGGGGAAGACAGACAAAAAACCAATCACATGGGATAAGAGCTGTGAAGGGGGAGAAGAATGGGAAAGCACAGAATACTATGGACATACAGAAGGTGGACTGACAAACTGTGATTTATATTAAGAAATACAGATGTGATCTTTGTCAGTTCCAGGCACAGGGCTCTTAAGACCCTTGGAATTTCCGAAACTATAAGATTGTAAAGGTGTCTTACATAACAAGTGCCTGGGTTTACGTTTATGAGGTGACTTCTGGAAAGCCCTAACAATAGGGGCTGGTTGTCAAGGGAACTAACCATATGATTAGAAGTTTGGAACTTTCGGGACACCTGGGTGGCTCAGTTGGTTAAGCAGCTGCCTTCAGCTCAGGTCATGATCCCAGCGTCCTGGGATCGAGTCCCACTCACATTGGGCTGCTTGCTTGGCAGGGAGACTGCTTCTCCCTATGCCTCTGCCTGCCACTCTGTCTGCTTGTGCTCACTCTCGCTCCTCTCTCTCTGACAAACAAATAAAATCTTAAAAAAAAAAAAAAAAAAAAGAAGTTTGGAACTTTCAGCCCCAGCCTCCCACCCCGACCTCTAGGAACGGTAGAGGGGATAGAGGTTGAATCAATCACCAGTGGCCAGTAATTGAATCAATCATGCCTGTGTAAAGAAGCCTCCAGAAAAACCCGGAAGAAGGGGTTTGGAGAGCATCCAGGTTGGTAAACACAAGGAGTTGCTGGGAGACCATGCACCTGTAGAGCATCTTGAAGCTCTGTGCCCTTCCCCCGTTCCTTGCCCTATGCATCTCTTCCATCTGGCTGTAGCTGAGTTATATCCTTTTATAATAAACCAGTGATCCAGTAAGCAAACGATTTTCCCAAGTTCTGTGAGACACTCTAGCAAACTAATGGAACCCGAGGAGGGGATCATGGGAATCTCTGATTTAAAGTTGGTAGGTCAGAAGCACAGGCAGCAACATGAACTTACAGTTAGTATCTGGAGTGGGGAAGGGGTGAGAGAGTCATATAGGACTGGGCCCTTCACCTGTGGGATCTGAAGTTAAGTCCAGGTGGATCGTGTCAGAACTGAACCGAGTTGTGGGATACTCAGCAGGTGTTGCAGAATTGCTTCATGTGGGGGAGGATCCCCAGATATTTGGGGGCCAGCAATGAGACTAGTGTTAAGAGGAGAGATACAAGTAGCAATGCCTAAGCTAGTCCAGAAGCAGCAGGGAAATCTTCCTGATGGAAATGATAGTTAATCTGAGATCTTAAAGATGAACAGTTGCTACATGATAGGGAAATGGAAGAGCCTTCCAAGCAGAGGAAACAATATGTGCAAAGCCTTGGGGACCAGAGATTTAGACACGTCCAAGGAACTAGAGGATACTCAGTGTAGCAAATGCGGGTTTGGGAGAGCCAAGAAATGAGCTGGGAAAAGCTTGAAACATGGGAGGGACATGGTCAGATTTGTATTTTAGACAGTACTCTCTGGCTACGTAAAGAAAATGCACTGTAAAGGGGTAAACTTGGAAGCAGGGAGACTAGAGAAGAGGCTGTTGGAATGTTTAGTGGAGAAATAATAATGCTCGGACTGCAGTAGTAGTATGGGAAATGGACAGACACGGATGAAGATAGAGACACTTGAGACTTGGTGATTAACTGGATATGTGGACGGAAGACGAGGTAGATCCATCTATGTCTCGCAGAGGACTATTTGTTTGGTGAAGGAATGGTTGAATGTTCAGGGCTCTAAACAGACACTGTGTACCCCCCACCCCCCCCATAAAAGAAGCTACTGGTTGGGTGGATGTGTTCCAGAGATCTGCTGAGACCTTAGGGAGTTCTCAGGGATGTTCATTTCCTTACAGGACATCCCTGCTCTCTAGTTGGAACTGGTGTCCTGACAAATGCTCTGGTCATGGCCAGTGTAGCACAAGCTCTGCTCTTTGGCTACAGGACACCCGCTCCACAGGTGCTGGTCTTACCCAGGTCCAAGATGTGCACATCTGAGAAGCTCCTGTGTGGATCTGCTCCCCCAACAATGAAGACCTTCCCACTCTTGGCGTCACCAACTGAAGGTAAATAAGAACAGCTGTGGCCAACCCGAGCACAGGGGCTCTCTCCAGGTGGGGTCAAGGTGTACCTGCCAAAGGGAGGATGTATTCAGGAGACCTGGGCAGCAGCATGTTTTTTCTACTCCAATGAAATAGTCCCCCAGGATGAGGGCTCTTACACACACACACACACACACACATACACACACACACACACACACACTTTAAGTTGCATCCAGCAAAGCGGTATTTCCCTGATTAATCATAGTACCTTGCATTTGCACATAACATTTGGCTTTTCAGTTTTGTCACTACTTCATCTCACGTTAGCCTAATGGGGGTGCCCTGGACTAGTAACTGTCCCCACTGGGTAGACAGGGAAACTGACAGCCAGAAAAGTTCAGTGGTGTGTCCAGGCATGAAATGGGAGTCGTGAGCATGATGTGTGAATTCAGGCAGACTGGGTTCAAGCCCCAGGTCAGATGCTTTTGAGAAGTGTGACCCTTCGGAAGTCATTTAACCTTTCTAAATCCTCCTTAGTTTCCTCATTTGTAAAATGAGGACGGCAATAGTTCTTTCCTGGGAAGGGTAAGATGAGGTCTTGTAACCAGTATAGGGAGGATCTCAATGAATGGTGGCCAGAGCTTCCGGTGCACTCACATAGGAACCTACAGCCCTAGCTCTTTAGCCACAAGCCCTCGATGCATTGTCAAGTAATATCCTCCAGAATGTGCTGATTTTAAGAGCTTTCCCAGACTATTCATAAAGCTTAGCCTGATAGAAGCCAGAGCTAGGACTCTCAAAAAAACCAAATACAGGACCCATCCATCTCATTCTCTAAAGTTATTCTGAACATGACTGTAAAAACATACTTCAAACTTCCTGGTTGGAAAAGAAAATTCTGCAGCTGTTTCTCGGGCCCTGTCTCATTTGACCTCTCTGGCATCTGATGGTCCTGATTCTTCCCTCCTTCTCGTACCTTCTCCTTACCTGGTTCTCCACATCTCTTCTGACTGCTCTTTTGTTTTTGTGCTCTGAATCCTTCCCCACCAGCTGTTTCCTGAGGCTTAGTACCCCTGGATTCTCTTCGCTTCTCAATCTCCATTTGCTGACCTTATCAAGTTCATCAGCACTGATGGTCTCAGTTACCACCAACCTTTATATTCATCAGTGATTTCCAAGTCTCCATTTCTTTTCCAGATCTCTCTTCTGATAACCAGACTCACACCTCCTATTATTACCTGAATGATTCCCAACAATGTATCCTGCCCGTGGCTAACTTCCTGACAGCCCTGGTTTCCCTTAATCTGCACAAAACCCCTTGAGGACAGTACTATTTTTTTTTTTAAGATTTTATTTATTTATTTATTTGTCAAAGAGAGAGAGAGAGAGCACAAGCAGGCAAAGGGGCAGGCAGAGGCAGAGAGAGAAGCAGGCTTCCTGCTGAGCTAAGAACCCGATGTGGGACTCGATCCCAGAACCCTGGGATCATGACCTGAGCAGAAGGCAGCGGCTTAACCGGCTGAGGCAACCATGGTGGAGGACAGTACCATTATCATCATCTGCCTTTTACAGCTGAGGGCCCAAGACATTGAAAGATGAAATAACTTATCCAAGAGTACACAGCCACCTAGATGCCTGGTGAATAAGACAAAAAATTTCTGTCTTCAGAGCCCTTATGGATTAGTTGGGAAGAGAAACATTAAATGGATAAATTCACAAATATCCATTTTATTTTATTTTATTTTTTATTTTTTTAAAGATTTTATTTATTTATTTGACAGAGAGAAATCACAAGTAGTCGGAGAGGCAGGCAGAGAGAGAGAGAGGGAAGCAGGCTCCCTGCTGAGCAGAGAGCCCGATGCGGGACTCGATCCCAGGATCCTGAGATCATGACCTGAGCCGAAGGCAGCGGCTTAACCCACTGAGCCACCCAGGTGCCCTATCCATTTTATTTTAATTGTGCTATAAAAGAGTACAAGGGATATATTGTATGACGACACGTCATGAGAGGGCCTTAATCTGTATAAGGAGAGGTGGGAGAAGGAGGTGGTCGGAGAAGGCTTCCTGAAGAAGCGCCATTTGAACTGAGAAATGAGTAGAAGTTAGCTGGACAAAGAGAGGGATGAAAGATGGAGGGAAAGAGTGACCCAGGTAGAGACCAGTATCAGAGTTTGCAGTGCGAGGCGTGTTAAAGAAGAGAAAGAGAACAAAGGATGAGTTAGGGTACTTGAGATTGGAAAGACAGGCAGGGACAGATCATGCAAGGTCTAATGGGCCATTTGAAGGACTCTGGTTTTTATCTTAAGATCAAAGAGGCACAAGGGGGGGACGCCTGGGTGGCTCAGTTGGTTAAGCAGCTGCCTTCGGCTCAGGTCATGATCCCAGTGTCCTGGGACCGAGTCCCACATCGGGCTCCTTGCTCAGCAGGGAGCCTGCTTCTCCCTCAGCCTCTGCCTGCCATTCTGTCTGCCTGTGCTCGCTCTCTCCCCCACTCTCTCTCTGATAAATAAATAAAATCTTTAAAAAAAAAATTTCCTTAAAAAAAAAAAAAAGGCACAAGGGGTGCCTGGGTGGCTCAGTGGGTTAAGCATCTGCCTTCGACCTGGGGCATGATCTCAGGATCCCGGGGTTGAGCGCTGCCTTGGGCTGCCCGCTCAGTAGGGAGTGTGCTTCTTCTTCTGCCCCTCCCTGCTGGTGCATTCACACTCTTGTCTCTCTCAAATGAATGAATAAAATTCTTTTTTTTTTAAACTTTAACTTTTTTTTTTTTTTTAAGATTTTATTCATTTATTTGACAGACAGAGACCACTAGTAGGCAGAGAGGCAGGCAGAGACAGTCCTGCTGAGCAGAGAGCCCAATGCAGGACTCGATCCTAGGACGCTAGGATCATAACCCGAGCCGAAGGCAGAGGTTTTAACCCACTGAGCCATCCAGGAGCCCCAGTGAATAAAATTCTTTAAAAAAAAAAAAAAAGAGAGAGAGATCAGAGAGAGGCATGAAGGGTTTTAAACCAGGGAATGCCAGGATCAGATGTATGTTGGCTTTGGAGTAAGAGTGGACACTGGTAAGCCAAACCAGAAGCAAAGTCCTACAAAGCACTGCCTCCCCCCTACAGCCTTCTGTGAGCCCTGCTTCAGTGCTGACCACATTTCCTCACCATCACCTGCTCAGGGCAGCCCCCACAATGCGGAGACTATTCCCCTCAGTACCTTCAGCACCTACACGGCAGCTGCCCCTGTCGGGCCAGTGTTAGCTGTATAAAGGGTTGGTTGAACCAGCAGCTGAGAAACAGTAAGGCTGGTTTAATCCAAATCCTCTTCCCTGAAAATCTGAAAAGTGAATCACAGCTTGAGGCAAGACACGGTGTTGGAGCTGAGGCTGCCAGATGGTCAGTGCCTTACTCTTCCTAGAAAATGGATTTTAATAAAATCAACATCTGCTCTGCAATAATTATTGCCCCACTATCTTTCCTCTGAAGACCTTTCCAGACAGTTTGAGTCTAATTACCAGCAACTACAGACAGTTTCATCTCTCCCCTTTTTCATAGATGATCAAATATGAAAGTAAACAACTTAAAATGAAACAAAAACTCTTGTTTTTCTCTGTCTGAATCCTTCCTTACAGACCATGTTGCTTTCCTGGGCTTGTCTCCAGGCTCCAAGACTGGCAGCAGCTTCATGGTATCCTCTGCATAAGAAAGAAAGGCACTTTTTAGACATTTTAAATTATCTTCCACCTAAAACACAGAACAGGGCGCCTGGGTGGCTCAGTGGGTTAAAGCCTCTGCCTTCGGCTCAGGTCATGATCTCAGGGTCCTGGGATCAAGTCCCGCATCAGGTTCTCTGCTCAGCAGAGAGCCTGCTTCCTCCTCTCACTCTCTCTGCTGGCCTCTCTGCCTACTTGTGATCTCTATCAAATAAACAAATAAAATCTTTAAAAACAAAAACAAAAACACAGAACAAATCGGGTCAGTTTCTTCCTTAAAAACTTTCCTTTGGGGGCGTCTGGTTTGCTCAGTGGTTTAAGCCTCTGCCTTCAGCTCGGGTCATGATCTCAGCATCCTGGGATGGAGCCCCATATCGGGCTCTCTGCTCAGCAGGGAGCCTGCTTCCTCCTCTTTCTCTCTCTGTCTGCCTCTCTGCCTACTTGTGATCTCTCTCTGTCAAATAAATAAATAAATAAATCTTAAAAAAAAAAAACCCAAAACAAAAAAAACTTTCCTTTTGATGTGCCAATTCCTAGGGCCTGATTAATTTGAATAAGCATTACCAACACTTTGATATAAAGTTATATTTGGGAGGCAAATATAATACAACTTTATTAACACAATTATACAAGGTTTTTGGTTAAAGTTTTCTGTGTATCTGTGATTTTCATGGAGAAGGGGCATATACAAAATTTGCAGGGGGACACTTGGGTGGGTCAGTTGGTTTAGTGTCTGCCTTCAGCTCAGGTCATGATCCCAGGATCATGGGATCGAGCCCTGCATTGGGCTCTCTGCTTAGTGGGGAGCCTGCTTCTCCCTCTACCTACTGTTCCCCCTCCTTGTGTGCTTCTCCCTCTTCCTGCTGGTCCCCCTACTGGTGTATTCACTCTCTGTCAAGTAAGTAAAATCTTAGAAAAATTTTTTTTCAGGGCCCATAAAATATTCACACTCATCAAAAGATAAAATATTTTGTTTTATTTATTTTTTTAAGGTTTATTTCTTTTAATAATCTCAACACCATACACAGGACTCGAACTCACAATCCGGAGATCAAGAGTCACGTGTTCTTCCAACTGAGCCAGCGAGGCACTCCAAAAGATAAAATATTTTCTTTTATTTATATTTTAAAGAATTATTTATTTGGGGAGGGGAGCAGAGGAAGAGGGAGAAGTCCCAAGCCAACTCAGCGTGTAACCTGAAGGTGGGGGACTGGATCCCATCACTCCAGAGATCACTACCCCAGCTGGAAACCAAGAGTTGGAGGCTTAATGGACTATACCACCCAGACACCCCCCAAAAAAATATTTTAAAAGGCTGGGAAATACTGAACTCTGGGATAAATCCTGGCCTCAGCATGGATTTCAAAGCCTTCTGGACTCAACCTTCTTCTCAGGAACCCAGCGCCACACTTCTTGCTATAGTGAGCTATTCTTGTTGTATTTGTTGTTTCTAACATGGCAGGCCCTTTCATATCTTGTATCATTTTTTAAAAGATTTTATTTATTTATTTGACAGGGAGAGAGATCACAAGTAGGCAGAGAGGCAGGCAGAGAGAAAGAGGGGGAAGCACGCTCCCTGCTGAGCAGACAGCCGGATTTTTTTGGGGGGGTGGAATGCAGGGCTCGATCCCAGGACCCTGAGATCATGACCTGAGCAGAAGGAAGAGGCTTAACCCACTTAGCCACCCAGGCGCCCCCATATCTTGTATCTTGTGCTACCTCCCCTACCTGAAATGTCTTGTCAACTAGGAAAATCCCAATGAACCTCCAAAGCTCAGTTCAAACGTACCCCCCCTTCTCAGTGTAACCTTCCCTGATTTGTTGCTTTCCATTTACATCCTCAAGTTACTTCCTTCTCCCTCTGCAAGGTTATCCAGCCACCATCATTGCAGGGATCACCCTGAAAGTAATTATCTATTTAAAGGTCTCTAGTTTAGATTCTGCACTGAATTCCAACAGAACTGGGCCTCTCAGATTCAACCAGAGAACCTACCAATGGGCTCGGCTTAGAGTAGAACTGAGGGATGAGTGAAGAAGGAAAATAGATGAGATTCCTGGGAGATAAATGGATAAATTCAACCTTTGGCCTAAGCCCCTGGCCACGGTCCGCAAGACCCAGTGGTGAAAACTTCGAATGGGCGGGGACTTCCTACAGCCACCCCTGCCAGTCCCATCCCCCAGTCACCATCCCCGCGTGGCAGCGATAGAGGACAGGACTCTGGATCGAGAGAGCACAGGCTGGTTCCTTTCCGTCATTGTCGCCGGGCCGGAGTCCGATCGCACCCTCCCCAGGGCTCTCCACCCGGCCCGGGCCCACTACCCTAAAGGATGGGACCGCCCCCGCCCAGGATAGCTTGAGACCCACCGCCCGGAGAATCCCAGACCCTGACCGCATTACCTGCGGCAGCTAAGGACGGTCCCGGGTGTGGCTCCGCCCTCAATGTGGGCGGGGACTACAACTTCGCCCCTCCCCCAGACCCGGAAGAGCCCAGCGGCCAACCGCTCCCCTGCTCTCCGCTCCCAGGACCCCGCCTCCAGGGCGCGTCCTTGTGAACCGTACCAGGAAAGCTCCTCCTCGCCCTCCCCGAGTGTCGACTTGGCCGAGCGAGTCTCGGGAACTGAACTGGCTGGCCGTCCCTGGGGCGTTCCTCCCCGGCAGTGTAAATAAGCCAGGGCTACTTGGAAACGATTTACAAGCGAACTGCCGGGGGGTGCTGGGCATCCACTTGGACGACCCAAATTCCTTTGACAGCAGGGCTAGGATGTTTTAAGTTACAGCGGCTGCTGGAAACGGTTTTTGAAAGGGAGAGTTAAAAAGATGCTTTTCTAGGTGTGAAATCTCCCTGCGTGGTCCTTAGGCCACTTCAACCTTTGGTGCCTTAAACAGCCGACTCCATAATTAGCGTTAGTGACTAAGGCAGGCACTATGCCGAACCAAATGTGGCCTCTGGACTCCTGGAGTTTACAAACTAACAGAGAGACAGAAAAACAAGTAACTAGGTACATGTGCAAAAAGTGCAAGGAATACAAAGTTCATCAATGAGAGTATTCTTGGGGAAGTTACTTTTCTCTGGGCCTCAGTGCCACCCATCTGGGAAAATGGAGCTATTAAGATTTCTGTCACAAGGTTATGGGGCAGAATACATGAGCTAATGAATACAAAGGGCTCAGTGCCCAGTTCCCGGCACAGTTGGTCTTCTGTAGAATGTAATGCCTTTTTTTTTTTTTTTTAAGATTTTATTTATTTATTTGACAGAGAGAGATCACAGGTAGGAAGAGAGGCAGGCAGAGAGAGAGAGGAGGAAGCAGGCTCCCTGGCTGAGCAGAGAGCCCGATGTGGGACTCGATCCCAGGACCCTGAGATCATGACCTGAGCCGAAGGCAGCAGCTTAACCCACTGAGCCACCCAGGCGCCCCGCCTTTTTTTTTTTTAAGATTTATTTATTTACTTGCCAGAGATCACAAGTAGGCAGAGAGGCAGGCAGAGACAGAGAGAAGGGGGAAGCAGGCTCCCCGCTGAGCAGAGAGCCCCAAGCGGGGCTCAATCCTAGGACCCTGGGATCATGACCTGAGCCAAAGGCAGAGGCTTTAACCCACTGAGCCACCCAGGTGTCCTGAGTGTAATGCTATTCTTAGCTATAAATGAAGTTTAGACACCAGTCCTGTCTGCTCATTTGCTTTACCTCCGGTCTCCATAACATAGTTCCCCTGCAGCTTTCCTGAAAAATGGATCCATGGCTCACCTATGTCTATGTTCCAGGAGCCCCACAATCATTTAGGAAGACTGAAACCAGTTGCTGTGTTCTAGGAAATAGAAGAAAAGCTAAGGAAAGAGACCACAGGAGCTCTTCAAGAGTAGAGCTATGGTACCCTAGTGGGAACTAGACTGACATGCTTGGGTTCAAATCCAGGCTCCAGCACTTACCATGTGACCCTGACATTTGGCAAGTCCACTAACTTCTCTGAGCCCCACTTTCCTCATCTCTAAAATGGGGATGGTAATATCTCAAATACCAATTCTTGAAATTATAACAGGAATTTATTGACAAAGTGGAATTTGAGGTCTGCGGCTCTTCTCACAGCTCAAATATCCTGATTCAAACACCTGAAGTCTTCGTGAGTTCCCATATTAATGGAAAAATCTCCACTGCTGTCTGCCACAGAGGATTTTTAGGAATATTCAGTAATTCTGGGGGCAACTGGGTGGCTCAGTCCGTTAAACATCTGCCTTCGGCTCAGGACATGATCCCGGGGTCTTGAAAGGGACCATTGTGTCAGGCTCCCTTCTCAACAGGGAGCCTGCTTCTCCCTCTTCTCCCCACTTGTGCTCCCTCTTGTTATCTTTGTCCCTCTCTCTCAAATAAATAAAATCTTAAACAAACAAACAAACAAACAAAAGAGTAGTCAGTAATTCAGTAATTTTGCTCTCCTAAAGGAAAGAAAACGCGGACTAGATTGGCTCTGCCACATGTTCATGCACGTCTAGATGGAGATTTTTGCTCAGAGCTGCAGAATGCTCTGATGCATCCTGTGTCTTTTGGCTAGCTCCATTTCAGGGTGCCAAACTGGAGTTGCACATAAGAAAAACCAGAAAAGGTTTGTGGGCAAAGTAGCGACCACTTTTCTTTGTGAGACCTACGCTTTATACTAGAAATCACATTCAGAAATTGCTGGAAGGAACTTTTGAGATCTGTTTTTAAAATGGAAATGGAGGCCCAGAGAATTTAAACTGATTAGCCTACATAAGTGGCAGAACCAGGAGCCTAGATTTCCTCCTTTGCCAAAGGAAAACTAAGAATACATTCCAGTGAGCAAGTTCTGTACATTTTCCAAAATAAATGACCAATGTGTCTATCTCCTAAGAGATCACCCAACACTCTGAAGGATGCGTCCCTTATTTCTCTCTGCTGTGTATATCAAGAGTGAGGTTTACTGAATGGGGTGGGGCTACAGGGGGGAGTTTACCACATGATTTGGTAATGTGAGAACTGTCACCTGTGATACTATCCACTTTCATTAGCTACCTGTTCACTGACTTATCAGCAAGGAAAGCAATGTTGCTGATGTCATCTCCCTTTCAACCCATATTATAATTTGTAAAGAATGGTCATGTCCATCTCCTTACCTGCCTTACTTCCCAGTTCTGAGAAGGTATCTTAAGTAGGATTAATTTCCACTTACTGAGGTTCAAAGCTAAAAAGTGAATTGCCAGCTTTCTAAAGAGGATGGTATTAATAATTTTAAAAAGTCAAAAACAATAGCATCTTTTCCTCATTTGGAATTCTTTCTCCAAGAAATTCTGGACATGTCGGGGCGCCTGGGTGGCTCAGTGTGTTAAAGCCTCTGCCTTCAGCTCAGGTCATGATCCCAGGGTCCTGGGATGGAGCCCCGCATCAGACTCTCTGCTCAGCAGGGAGCCTGCTTCCTCCTCTCTCTCTTCCTGCCTCTCTGCCCACTTGTGATCTCTGCCTGTCAAATAAATAAATAAAATCTTTAAAAAAAAAAATTCTGGACATGTCACCTTACACTTTTTCCCTTTTTTTTTTTTTAAAGATTTTATTTATTTATTTGACAGTGAGAAATCACAAGTAGACGGAGAGGCAGGCAGAGAGAGAGAGAGAGAGGGAAGCAGGCTCCCTGCCGAGCAGAGACCCCGATGCGGGACTCGATCCCAGGACCCTGAGATCATGACCTGAGCCGAAGGCAGCGGCTTAACCACTGAGCCACCCGGGCGCCCCCACTTTTTCCCTCTTAAAATCTTAAATGTTACCTCTTCAGAAAGGCCCTTCCTATCCACATAATACTAAGAGCTAACATTCATGTTGCACTCATTCTGTACGTAGTATCATTAAGCCCTTTCTATATACCACTAACTGTACTAAACCTTAGTACAAGCCTATAAGGTGTTATTGTTATCTTCTGCATACAATATGATGACAGTTATTATCTCTATGTAGAAGCTGAGAAAACTAGAGTACAGAAAGGATAAATAACTTTGCCAAAGTCACACTATGAGTAATAGAGCCTGGAACTGAACTTTGGCCAGCTGGTAATACACTTTATAATCTCTCTCTACTATATTGCCAACCTAAAGTAGGCCTCTTCCACTCCATTTTTCTTACAGCACCCTTCTTTCCCTTTTAGGCATGAATCACACTTTGCAATTAGGATTTGCTCATTTATATTTATTCTGTTTGTCTTTGTCAGACTGTAAGCTCCATGAGGGCAAGGATCATATCTGTCTCATTCATGTTGTAAGTGCTATATAAATATTTGTTGAACAAATGAAGAAATATGTGCTGTGGATGTCATTAATTCTGCGGCAAACTTTTAAAAATTAATTTTAGGCGTGCCTGACTGGCTCAGTCTATAGAGCATTTGACTCTCGATCTTTGGGTTGTGGGTTCAAGCCCAATGGCGGGTGTAGAGATGACTTAAAAATAAAATCTTCAGGGGCACCTGGGTGGCTCAGTCATTAAGCATCTGCCTTTGGTTCAGGTCATGACCCCGGGGTCCTGGGATGGAGCCCTGCATTGACTCTCTGCTCAGTGGGAAGCCTGCTTCTTCCTCTCTCAGTCCTTCTGCTTGTGTTCCCTCTCTTGCTGCCTCTCTCTTTCTGTCAAATAAATGAATAAAGTTTAAAATAAAATAAAATAAAATCTGGGTGGCTCGGTCAATTGGGTGTCTGCCTTCAAGTCAGGTCATGATCTCAGGACCTTGGGATCAAGCTCCGTATCAGGCTCCCTACTCAGTGGGGAGCCTGCTTCTCCCTCTTCCTCTGCAGCTCCCCCTCCTTGGTCTCTCTCTCTCTGTTAAATAAATAAATAAAAATCTTAAAAAAAATGTTAAAAATCTTCAAATAAAATTAAAAAAAATTAATTTTGGAGGTGCTTGGGTGGCTCAGTCAGCTGAGAGTCTGACTCTTGATTTCTGCCACGGTTGTGATCTCAGGGTCGTGAGATTGAAATTTTAAATATTTTATTTATTTAGTTATTATTCATTTATTATTTGTTCATTATTTATTACTTACTATCATTTATTTCTATATTATTCATTTGTTTATTATTTAAATATTTTATTTTAAAGTAATCTCCACACCCAATATGGGGCTTGAACTCACAACCCTGAGATCAAGAGTCTCATGTTCCACTGGGACCATGTTCCCAGGGTCCTAGCCAACCCCCCCCAACTCCCCCTACACCGACAAAATACACTTTAAAGTAAGAGGATGCAGGGGCACCTGGATGGCTCAGTGGGTTGAACTGCTGCCTTCGGCTCAGGTCATGATCTCGGGGTCCTGGGATCAAGCCCCGCATCGGGCTCTCTGCTCAGCAGGGAGCCTGCTTCCTCCTCTCTCTTTGCCTGCTTGTCATCTCTCTCTGTCAAATAAATAAATAAAATCTTAAAAAAAAAAAAAAGACTCATTTAAAAAATAAATAAATAAATAAATAAAGTAAGAGGATGCAGGCCAGGGCCATTTGAACAACAAATATTACTGAGCACTTGCTACTACTGAATTATTCAAGTCTCCTAACTGGTCTCTCATCTGCAGCCGTCCTAATACAGTCAGAGAGATCTAATGAGTTTTAAAATGAGTTTTGCATGTTACTCCTCTGCTCAAAACCCTGCAGTAACTCCCCATTAGATTAAAAGTTAAAACGTTCTTTTCTCTCATCCCTTCTCCTCTTGCTTCAACCGCACTAATCTTGCCATTTTCAATATTCCATCTAGATATGCTTCCCTCTCCGGGCCTCTTGTGTTAGCCTCTTCCTTCTGATTGTCCTCAAGCATCTGAATGGCTAACTGCCGTACCTCTTTATTGGTTCTTAGAAATGCATCACACCATCTCCCTTACACTGTGGTCTTTCTTCCTTCTCTCTAGCACTTATCACTTCCTAATATGCTCTACAGTTATTATTTTATGTTCTGCCTCCTCTTCTAGAATGTAGTTACAGATTGAGGATAGAGATCTTTGGTTATTTTTCTTTCTAAATATCCTAAGTGCCTACAGTGGCATATAATTGGTGTTCAATAAATAGCTGCTAAAAGAACTACTGTTGAAGTTATACTTAGTGCCAAGTCCTGTTTTTCTGTTTTTTTTCATTTGTTTTTGTTTTTCTTCACTGACGGTAGAACAAGAGACTCCCTGTGCTCATGAGACTCACACCGAAGCATATTTAAACCAGGTAGACCTATGTTCGGGTCTCTGTTCCCCTGCCTAGTCCCTGTGAGTTATGGTTCAAGTTACTTAACCTCTCTGAACTTTGCTTTCCTATTAATTGTTATGAGTATTAAACGGAAAAACAGCATTTATATAGCATTTAGCCCAAGAAACCAGTAATGAGTGTTTCCCTCCCCTCCAGGGCTGCAAGACTGGTATCCCCATGTCTCTGCTACAGGTTTAGGCAAGGTTTTCACAAGGACTTTCAAAAGGTACAAATAGGTTAACTACGCCCAGGCTTACCCAATTTTTAACTGAAGAAGTCTGGTGAGAGGATGCTTAAAAGCGTCTAAGTGAGAAACTAAGGAATGGCTAGGGTCATCTCCTTTTTTTTTTTTTAATCAGAAAAGCCTCGGTGGACCCATTGAAGTTAAAGTATAAAGGAAGGGAAGGGGAGAAAAAGTGGGGCTAACTCGCCACAACTGCAAACTACAAATACCAGTACTCCCCGCGGCAGAAAACTACGGGTCCCAGCCAGATTCATCGTCTGGACCCGGGGTGCCTCCAGGGACCCGCAGCCTGGTTCGGCTGGAGAGAGCGTGGGGCGTGCGGAGTCAGCGGGGAGAATCGGCTCAAATTTTACGCCGCTGCGCAGACGCCTCTTACGGGCCGGACGTGACGTAGGAAGAGTTCCGGCTTCGGCCTCCGCCGCTGCCGCCGCCGCCGCTACTAGAGCCGCCGCTGTTGCCGCCGACGCCGTCGGGGCTTGTTATTTCTAAAATGGCGCCCCTAGACTTGGACAAGTATGTGGAGATAGCGCGGCTGTGCAAGTACCTACCGGAGAACGACCTGAAGGTGAGCCCGGCCGGGGCGGGAGCGCTGCTTGCGGGGCTCGCCCCTTCCGGCAGTGGGGCGCCCGCCGGCCCGCCCTTCCTCTCTCCGCGGGACCCCCGCCAGCATCCCGCCCCGTCCGGTCCTGGCGGTGGGCCTAACGCGGGGCGAAGCGACCCGGTTCGACCTGGCGTCACGCGGAGAGCGGGGGGAGCCCGAGTCCGCCGAATGCTGTCCCGGTTCCCTCCGTGGGGATCCCGAGGGATGTCGCGGCCTCTGTCCCAGGGTTGCCCCTCCTGGCCTTCGGGCCACCCCAGGCTCTAAGCCCTGACAGCTTTGCGTGGAGGACTCCTTTCCGCTCACCCCGACCCGGGTCTCCTGGAGGCCGACGGAGGCCCAGCGGACAGTGCCCTCGGAGTGGGGTCATCCCCCAGAGGTGGTGACAGGAGCGCGCGGGGTGGCCGGCGTCTGACAGGAGATGCCGCCAGCTCCCGGAACGCGGCCCGGCTGCGTTTGGGTCCCTGCGGAAAGGGAAGACGGTGGGCCAGAGCGGTCTGGTAGGGATGTCAGAGAACGTCAGGTCGTCCCTCTTTCCGTACCCCTCGTCCCAGCCGCTTGTTGCGAGCGTTGGTTTAGTTCTGTTAATTCAGATAGGAACCCATTTTCCAGTGCGTTGTTGAGCTAATGTCAGTGGATAAAGTCGTAGGCCCTCAATACAAAAACTTTATGCCTCTTAAGTTGTTTCCTCGTAATCCCTTCTTTTATTTTATTTTATTTTTCAAAGATATTATTTATTTTATTTGAGAGAGAATGAAAGAGAAAGCACGAGGGGGAAGGGTCAGAGGGAGTAGCAGGCTACGCGCCAAGCAGGGACTCTAGGATCGTGACCTGAGCCGAAGGCCGTCGCTTAACCAACTGAGCCACCCATGCACCCCTCTTAAGTCCTTCTTAACTGAAGATTTCCTTTCTTGGTTTCCCAAAGGAGATGAGTTGTTCCTTGCTATTACCTAGCATGTGGGGGTAGAAGAATGAACGTAAGAGAGAAGGAATGTAAGTTTTTGGTAGGTTGCTTTTCTGAGAAGTGTTTTCATGCACAACGTTTAGGTGTCTGACAGTGTTCAGCGGTCAGTGCTAGTGCCTGTTTTACTTGTTCAGTTAACTTTGATTTACTGTGTGGTAAGTGGGTAAGCTGTTGATATTTTTCCCCTCTAGTTTGTGGATGGAAAGCAATTTATTTTTGTAAATTCTTTTTCAAGGAAGGGATTACTGTTTTTTTTTTTTTTCTTTTGCTCTGTTCGTACAGGAAGTTGATATTTAACATCAGTCAACAAGTATGCAAAATGTCTAAGGTCACACCAGCTCTTATGGATGTAACTTAATTGTACTTAGATGTTAATTATATATGCTGTATGGTAGGGGAGTCATTCTTGCACATTTTCCTCTTTTTAATAAGATACTTTGATTAAAATGAGGACAAAGCCAATACTAGCAGTGTAGCTTTTATTTATGCCCATCTGAGTCCTTCTGACATTAGTTTTGTTTATATGCACCGAGGATACAGCGAACATTGGGACCTAATTCATGGAAAACTAATCAGATGTCTTTTGGTGGCATTGTTCAATAGATCAAGTTGATTTTCTCATATCAGTGATTTGATGTGAAACTTTCTGTTTTTTAGCACAAGTAAAGCTGTCTTGAGCTTTGTGTTAATGAATAAAATGTTGCTTATTATTATAGTGTGTCTTGATATTAACTTGAGATTGGTTATATGATTTGGAAGATAATCAGTTGGATTGGATTTTCTTTAGACCTCTTAGTTTGATAAACATTGGATTTTCTTCCCACCTTAAGGAAATAGAGGTATTAAACCATTTCATTTCCCTTTGCAACACTGTTGGGCTGTATGTAGTGTATATCTGTTTCTTTTTTTTCCCCCTAAATAAGTATTTATTTATTTTTATTAACATATAATGTATTATTTGGTTCAGGGGTACAGGTCTGTGAATCATCAGTCTTACATAATTCACAGCACTCACCATAGCACATACCCTCCTCAATGTCCATAACCAGCCACCCTGTTCCACCCTCCCAACCCTTAGTTTGTCTCCCTCCCCAGTGCCATCTAGTTTCATTTTTTCCCTTCCTGCCCCCCATGAGCCCCCCATCCTGCCTCTCAAATTCTTCTCATCAGAGAGATCATATGGTAGTTGTCTTTCTCTGATTGACTTATTTTGCTTAGCATAATACCCTCTAGTTCATCCCCATTGTTGCAAATGGCAGTATTTGATTTTTGATGGCTGCATAGTATTCCGTTGTTGGAGATCTGTTTTGTTTTGTTTTCCAAAGATTTCATTTATTTATTTGACAGAGAGAGACCGTGAGAGAGGGAACGCAAGCAGGGGGAGTGGGAGAGGGAGAAGCAGGCTCCCCGTTAAGCAGGGAACCTGTCGTGGGGCTTGATCCCAGGACTCTGGGATCATGACCCGAGCTGAAGGCAGAGGCTTTAACCCACTGAGCCACCCAGGCGCCCCCTATATCTGTTTGTTTGTTTGTTTCTTTTTTTTTTAAAGAGTTTTGTTTATTTATTTGACAGGCAGAGATCACAAGTAGGCAGAGAGGCAGGCAGAGAGAGAGGGAAGCAGGCTCCCTGCTGAGCAGAAAGCCCGATGTGGGACTCGATACAAGGACCCTGAGATCATGACCTGAGCGGAAGGCAGAGGCTTTAACCCACTGAGCCACCCAGGCGCCCCCCAGCTATATCTGTTTCTTAATAAACCTTTTTTTTTTTCCCAGTCTTCTGGACAGGTAGTGGGCAAAAAGCAATTCTGATTTTTCCTCTTTAAGTAGAGGCTTTTCTTTGTCTTGGAAATGGTTTTATCAGATGAATTTAGTTGTGCTCTTCATGTCTGGTGTATTTTTAAAGAAATTTAATTTTGTTTCTACTTCTTGGCATAAAATAGAAACTAAAATTAGACAAGCCAAGAAAGTATTCCAGGAGCACCTTTTCTGAAGATTTTAGAGCCAAAATAAAAGATTAGAGGAAGAAAATTCATTGGAGCCCCTTAATGGTCATTATGGAAAAGATTTGTTCTAGTAGAAAAGATGATAGCAATATACCTGTGTTTTTAATTTGAGTAGAAGTTGGAGGTACTAAGTAATATGAGTGCATAGGGTGTTCTACATCTAATTTTGATTTCTCTATATCTAAATTGGAAGTGGTCAGATCATTAGTACTGGATTGAATCTGCATAAATGTTTGGTAGGAATAAAGATGAAATATATGAAAGTGAGTGGGCCAAAACATAACCTTTCTTAAAAATGAGCTCAGTGGTTCTCATCCACAGTAAAGATTTTAGAGAGGATCATAGGAGATAGAAATTCCTTATCTGGCCAAGTGGAAGAATGAATGATAAAAGGCAGGTGTATTGAATACTTAAGAATTTCAGTGGGGGAAGGGTTCTATAACTTGGGGATTGTTCAATCTCTTGGACAGTTTTTTTTTTTTTCTTCTTGGACAGTTCTTAAAGGTGACATGTAGGTAAAGAAATTGCACAAGGAATTGTGCAGTTCCATAATAACCACTTTTATGAATTAATAGTTTATGTAGTCTTTTTGGAACTCACTTTTATGTTTAGTCTGAGCCATTTCTGGGTTCTTCATATAAGGCTACTTGCACAGCAAAGTTGCATCTTGCTTGAAATGCCTCCATAAAGCTTCAAAAAATTCTCCTTTGCTTTTTTCCTGAGATTTAGTAAATAGCTTTTTATACATCCTCATTCCAGACTCTATCTGATTTTATAGATCCTCATCATACATAGTAGTCTTTATCCTTCCAGACTTGGAATCCTTTAGTCTAGTCTAGTCACTCACCTTAGTAGTGCTTGTTGCATTGATCATTCTGTTTACCCAGATTGTTTGTTTTTTGTTGTATCTTTTTCAGGTACCCTAGGGAAAACTGAAGACAATGTGACAGTAAGGGACATACTGTGGCATTGTATAGGCTAGAAGAGTGTTGTCAGTGTTTTCAGGACCCTTTCTGATAAAACCTTGCATTTTGTTTGTCTTTCAGGCAACAGAATCACATTCCTCTATGTCTTACGAAATAGTCTACAACAGTGCTGTCTGGTAGAAATAAAGTGCTCAGAAACATGAACCTTCAATGGCCACATTTTTAAAAAATAGAATAGAACAGTTGAAATTTAATAATATTTTATTTAACCCAATTGCAACTTGTATCAATATAAAATTATTAATGTAATATTTTCCCCTTTTTTGGGGTACTGTGTGAAATGTGTATATTTTACATTTATGACACATCCCAGTTTGGACTAGCCATATTTCAGGGGCTCAACAGTTACATGTGGCTGTAGGTGTTTTGTTGGAAGGTGCACATCTCTAACAACTCACTAGTCCCTTTCTAGAATTTCAGAGTTAAGAGAGAATCAGAGTTCTTCTAGTTCCATGCCCTTTTTACTTTATTGAGGGTATACTGAGCTTCTTGGAGTGTATGATCTGCCTGAGGTCGTGCACCTAACCAATGAATTAAGTTGGAAAACTTCTTGTGCAGACTCTGTCTGATAAAGTTATTAGCTGTTTTTTTTTGAAGGATGACAAATAGCTTGCTTTTCTAGGCATATCTTCCACTCATGACTTTTCTTTCTACCTTCCATTCTAAGTACATTGGACGGTTCCCTTCTGACAACACTCCCTGTGCTTTTCTCTGTGTTTGTTTCTGCTCAGTCTGTTTCTATCACCTAGTTTTTTTTTTTTTAATACTTACATAACACAAATTGTAAATCATTTAATACTCTGTGAGTTGGGTACTAATATTTGCCCCATTTTATAGATAAGTTACTGAAGCACAGTCGGATTATAAGTATCTTTCTATAGTTATACAGTTAGTAAGTGAAGAAACTGGGATTCAAACCTAGGTAGTCTGGGTCCAAGATTTATGTCTGTAACTATCATTTCTGTTTTTTCTATACAGTACCCTCAATGTCCCTTTAGACTTATGCCTCAGATGCCACTTTCTCCATGCAGGGCTCCTGGATTCCCCAGTCAGAATTATTAGCAATGATTAGAATGTACTTAGCTGCTTACAGTTTTCAGAGTACCTTCATGTCCATACTGTTATTTACATAATACTTTTGTAAGGCAGAACAAATGCAGTGCAGGTCTTGAGGTTTATGTGGGTTTTGCCACAGTGACTCAATGGGAGTATATACCTGCATTATTTGCTATTAAAAATTTCCACTTTTGGGGCATCTAGGTGGTTTAGTTGGTTACACATCCGACTCTTTTTTTAAAAAATATTTTATTTATTTATTTGACAGACAGAGATCACAAGTAGGCAGAGAGGCAGGCAGAGAGAAAGGAGGAAGCAGACTCCCCATGGAGCAGAGAGCCTGACATGGGGCTCAATCCCAGGACTCTGGGATCATGACCTGAGCCGAAGGCAGAGGCTTTAACCCACTGAGCCACCTAGGCACCCCTAAACATCAAACTCTTGATCTCAGCTCAGGTCTTGATCTCAGCGTGGTGAGTTCAATCCCCAGGTTGGGCTCCATGCTAGGCTTGGAGCCTACTTTAAAAAAAAAAAAAAAAAAAAAATTCCCACTTTTTTTTCCCCCTATACTGACCTTTGTCCCATAACTCCATTTACCTTATTGCTCCATTTTACCCTTCTCTGTTGTATGATAGCAAATATGTCTGTATCCACATTAGATTACAAGCTTCTAGAAGGCCAGGATCATATTTGTTTATTTTTGTGTTCTCCATAGTCTTAGAACACTGTCTTGTAGGTGATAGACAAACAGTTAAGGTTTGTTGAATCTCATTGTATACTGTTCTACAACAGACATTTTTCAGATGTCTCCTTGTGTCAAGTACTGTTCCCTGTGGGTGCTAGAGATAGAATCCGATACTTCCCTATGAGGGGCTCTCAATATAGTAAAGGAGATAGAGAGGTAAACAAATGATTGTTGCGTGGTATGTTAGGTGCTATAATAGAGGGCTCTTCAGGATATTGGGGAACGTATTCAAAGCAGCATCTAACTGGAACTGGGACGATTTCAGCAAGGAGGAGCAGTGAGAGGGTAAGAGTGTGTTCGGGTAGACGAAACAGGAAGGAAAAGGATTTGCTAGCAGAACAAATCTCATATGCAATGGTACAGCTTAATTTGAAAGAACATGGCTGATTCAGGGAACTTGAAGTAGTTTAGTGTGGCTGGATGGCTGGAGGTGGTGCTGGGAAGGCCGGGAGAGGCCAAATCGTGGAAGACTAGACAAACTTCGATTTTTATCTTTCAGGTAGTATATAGAGAGATGCTGAAATGCTTTTATATTTTAGGGAAAAACAAATCATACTGTGACTTTGGGATGTTGTTTAAATGTACCTACTTGAGTGCCTGGGTGGCTCAGTGGGTTAAGCATCTGCCTTCAGCTTGGGTCATGATCTCAGGGTCCTGGGATCAGGACCCATGTTGGGCTCCTGGCTTGGTGAGGAGTCTGCTTCTGTCTCTTCCTTTTCCCCTTCCCCCACTTGTGCACTCTCTCTCTCAAACAAATAAAATAAAATCTTAAAAAAAATGTAGCTAACTAAAAAGAAAAGTAGATTCAAAGAAAACTATTACAGGGATACACTGTTGTATGTGGTAGGAATATGACAAAAATCATAAAGATGGTATCTGCGTAAAGTTTTGGAAACACTGCCATAGACAGAGGAGTGCTCTTGAGAAATTTTTAAGGAGGACTGTGATAGTAGATTTTAGAAATATGGTTCTGGCAGCATTTGTGGACCATGGTTTGGAATGGGCAAAAATGTCATAGAAGCAGTAGGGCAGGTGACATGGGAATTTAAAGTAGGGCAGTGACAAATGATTGCAGTGTTTAAAAGGAGATGGGGACTCCTGGCTGGCTCAGTTAGGAAAGCATGCCTCTGGATCTCTGGGTTATGAGTTCAAGTACCACACTGGGTGTACAGTTTTACTAAAACACACACACACCCACACATACCCAAAACTTTACAAGTAGATGGAGAAGGTGTACTAGGACCTGTTGACGTGTTAGGTCTAGGTAATGAGGAAGAGAGAGGAGTTCAGTGTAATCTGTTTCCGGCATAGATTACTTAGTAAATACTGTTGCTAAATTAAAGAATGCAAGGGAGTTTGGTTTGGGCTGTACTGAGTTTGAGATGCTGCCAAGTGAAGATATTGAGGTAGAGATGTCCAGATGTTGGATTCACAAGCTGGTTAGGTAACAAATACTTTTTTTTTTTTTTTTAAGATTTTATTTATTTTATTTGACAGAGAGAGAGATCACAGGTAGGCAGAGAGGCAGGCAGAGACAGAGGGGGAAGCAGGCTCCCTGCTGAGCAGAGGGCCCGATGCGGGGCTCAATCCCAGGTCACCGAGATCATGACCTGAGCCGAAGGCAGCGGCTTAATCCACTGAGCCACCCAGGCGCCCCAATACTTTTTGATTGTCAAATGTGCTCTAGACGCCAGTAGCTCTAATAGTAGTAAACTTAGAAGAAAGGTCTATACCATTGATTCTCAGCTGGGGTGATTTTGCCTCTGAGGAGATCCTTGGCAGTGCCTGGAGACAGTTTTGATAGTCACAGCCAGGGAGTTGCTATGGGTGTGTAGTGGGTATAGAGGCCAGGGGTGCTAAACATCCTGTAACAGATTGGACAGCAGCCCCCCACAAGAAAGAATTATTGGTAGTGCCATGGCTGAGAAACTCTGGCTTAGACTAAAGATACGGATGTTTTCTTCTAGATTGCAAGGGTGTGAATATTATTATCATCTTGGATTCCAGCTTCTTATTCCCAGTGATTTGTATTATAGTAGAAATTCTATACAAAGTCTATGTAAAAAATACTTTTAGATAGATTTTTATTTATTAAACCAAGAGATTTTATGAATACTAGTATGTCAAAGTAAATAAAGGAAATGGTATGTTTTAGCTAGCAGGGTCAGCTAAACAAAGAATCACAAAAATTTAAAACTCGGTGAATTTGAGGAGCAGGAGGGGACACAGAGACAGGAGCAGAGAATAGAATGGAACCCTGAGTATCTTGAAGAAAAGGTAGAGAAGGGAAATGGGGTCTTCTAAGACCCTTCTAAGAAGGGTCTTATTTGTTCAAGAATTAGGAACTAATTGGGCATTATGGGGAGAGATGGGTATAGTTTGCCTTAAAGTTGGGTAAGATTGAGAATCTTGCCTCAAGATTGATGATTTTGGAGCAGTAAGAAAAACCACGCTTCTTACCAACTAAGCAGTAGAACAAAGCTATGAAGGGCTTTGGAATAGAGGACCATGTGTCTTCTCTCATGGCAAGGTTAGGCTCTTTGAGGCCAGTGTGTGTGTAGTTGGCTGATTTATATAGAATTTGCATTTGAGATTTCGTGGACTTATTTTTGTGTGTGCTTGGTTTGGATGTGTAAGCTACTGCTGAACTGGAGAGATGAGAGGCAATAGCTTTGGCTTAGAGACTTGACTCTCTAAATCTTCAGTTGGGACTGCATGGCAGTGACAGGAGACAGTTGTTACTTAAGGTAGTGTGCGTGGTCTCAGATTGAAGATGCTGCTTAAGTAGTTTACATGTGTTCCCTAGACACTTACCAGCTTTTGAGATTGGCAAGGTTTCACAGTAACGTTCTTGAGTTTATGGTGTACTGTTACTTTGAGGTCAACACTGGGGGATATGGGCCGGTCAGCAGGGGTGACTTGCAGTTCAAGGGATATTATGGGCTAGGAAAGCCAGACATAAGTGGGTGCAAATTCTAGCACATTCGCATATGGGAATCATGGAGTCCCTCGGGAATCTGTGCTGTGTTTAGTTTCAAAAACGTTAATTTGTTCCAGAAAGGATATAGAGTGGTTTACAAAGGTGTATTCAATATAGCAAGATAAATTACATACAGAATAAGAAAGAAAAATGAGACAAAGAGAGTGTAAAGATAGAATACCAAGATGGAGCGGTAAAAGAATTGTATGTAAGATAGAAGCTGTGATGGCCAGATTACTTCTTTGAGATTAAGCCCTGAGCTTTCAGGGAGTCTACTGAAAGATAGAAACTAATCAGCTAAAAAATTCACCAAGTCTAAAAGGTAACAAACACAAGCTGCTCAGGAAATCACATGTATCCATGATAGAGGGAGCAGAGATGTTCCTCCCCTGGGTCCTCCTTGAAGATGACTGTATAACAACAGCACCCTGTGCATCTTATTTATTGTCTACACGATGACAAGCTCTGTTCCCACAATGCCCCTTACCACAGGTGGATGGCACGACATTAAAGTGTAATTTGGGGAAAAAGCAGTTGGGAAAGGAGGGCAGTATAATGCAGGGTGATGACAGGTCTCCCTGAAGGACAGTTTGGCTTATTTCAGGGTGGAGTTTATAGTAGGTTGGCTTCTTTCTTTTTTTTTTTTTTTTTTTTTTAAGATTTTATTTATTCATTTGACATAGAGAGGGAGAGAGAGAGAGAGAGAAAAGAGAGCATGCACAAGCAGGGAGAGGAGTAGGGAGAGGCAGGTTCCCTGTTCTGTGGGAGCTCAATCCCAGGACCCTGGGATCATGACCCAAGCCAAAGTCAGATGCTTAACCTACTGAGCCACCCAGGTGCTCCTAAGATTTTATTTTTAAGTAATCTCTGTGCTCGTTTTGGGTCTTGAATTTAGAACCCTGAGATCAAGAGTCACATGCTCTACCAGCTGAACCAGCCAGGTGCCCCTATTTATTTATTTTTTAATTTTTTAATTAAGAAATTTGGGGGGGACCCTGGTTGGCTTAGTCATAAAGTGTCTGCTTTCAGCTCAAGTCATGATCCCAGGGTCCTGAGATCGAGCTCCGCATTGGGGGTCCCTGCTCAGCGGGAACCCTGCTTGCTGCTCCCTGTCTCACTCCCCCTGTTGTGTTTCCTCTCTCGCTGTGTCTCTCTCTGTCAAATAAATAAATGAAATTTAAAAAAAATTTTTTTTTTTTAAAGTAAGGTCTTTGCCCAATGTGGGGCTTGAACTCAGGACCCTGAGATTAAGGAGTCACATGCTCTACATACAGAGCCAGCGAGGCACCCCTAAAATCAACTTTTTTTTTTTTTAAGATTTTATTTATTCATTTAACACAGAGAGATCACAAGTAGGCAGAGAGGGAGGCAGAGAGAGAGAGAGGAGGAAGCAGGCTCCCCGCGGAGCAGAGAACCCGATACGGGACTCGATCCCAGGACCCCGAGATCATGACCTGAGCCGAAGGCAGCGGCTTAACCCACTGAGCCACCCAGGCGCCCTAAAATCAACTTTTTTTTTTTTTAAAGATTTTATTTATTTATTTGACAGAGAGAAATCACAAGTAGTTGGAGAGGCAGGCAGAGAAAGAGGAGGAAGCAGGCTCCCTGCTGAGCAGAGACCCCCCGATGCGGGACTCGATCCCAGGACCCTGAGATCATGACCTGAGCCGAAGGCAGCGGCTTAACCCACAGGCGCCCTAAAATCAACTTTTAAAGAGGTGCGTGAGTGGCTCAGTTTTTTAAGTGTCCGATTCTTGATTTTGGCTCCTGTCATAATCTTGGGGTCATGAGATTAAGCCCTGCATTAGGTTCTGTGCACTCAGCACGGAGTTTGCTTGAGATTTTTTATGTCACTTCCTCTGCCCCTCTGCTCTGCTCTCTTTCTCTAAATTTTAAAAAAAAAAAATTTTTAAAAATTAAGAAAGATTAACTCTTAAAAGTGTACAGTTCAGTGGGTTTTAGAATATTTAGAGTTGTGCAACTATCATCATAATCAGTGTTTGAACATTTTTTTTTACCCCAAAGAGAAATTCCGTAACTGTTAGCAGGAGCTCCCTTGTTCCCCCTTATCCTAAGCCTGAGGCATAGGCAATCACTAATCTACTTTCTATGTCTATGGATTTGCCCATACTGAGTGTTCTAAGTTGAATTATATAGCATGTGGCCTTTCGTGACTGGTATAACGTTCTCAAGCCTCATCTACTTTGTAGCATGTACCATTACTTCATTTTGTTCTTTGGTTCAGTGATATTCCATTGTATGGATGTACCACATTTTGTTAATCCATTCACCTGTGGATGGACACTTGGGTTGTTTCTACTTTTTGGCTATTGTGAATAATACTGTAATAATATTGGTGTAAAGGTATCTGTTTGAGTCCATGATTTCAATTTCTTTTGGCTCTATACGTAGGTGTGGTAGTCCTGGGCATGTGCTAATTCTCTTTAGCGTTTTGAAGAACTGCCAGACTGTTCTCCATAGAGGCTATCCCATTTTATATTCCTATCAGCAATGTGTGAGGATTCCTGTTCTTGCTAGCACTTGCTGTATTTCATTTTTATTTTTATTTATTTATTAAGATTTTATTTATTTATTTGACAGGGATAGAGAGATATAGAGAGGGAACACAAGCAGGGGGAGTGGGAGAGGGAGAAGCTGGCTTCCCACTGAGCAGGGAGCCTGACATGGGACTCCATCCCAGGACCCCAGAATCATGACCTGAGCCAAAGGCAGATGCCCAATGAGTGAGCCACCCAGGCGCCCCTATATTTCATTTTTTAAAACTTGTGGTCACCCCAGTGTGTGTGAAGTGTTATCCCATTGTGGTTTTGATTTACATTTATTTCCCTAATGACTAATGATACTAAACATTTTTTAATGTGTTTATTGGCTATTTGTATATTTTCTTGGGAAATATGCCTGTTAAGTCTTTTGCCCTTTTTTTTTTTTTTTTAGAGTTATTTATTTGAGAGAGAGAGTGAGTGTGTATGGATGAGGGGAGGGGCAGAGGGATAGGGAGAGAGAAAATCCTAAGGAGACTATTTTCTTCCACAAAGAATAAATGTTTTTCATGCTTTTTTAAAAAGTAAGAAACAGGGATGCCTGCGTGACTGAGTTGGTTAAACGGCTGCCTTTGGCTCGGGTCATGATCTTAGGGACCTGGGATCGAGTCCCACATCAGGGTCCTTGCTCAGTGGGGAGCCTGCTTCTTCCTTTACCTCTGCCTGCCGCTTCCCTGCTTGTGCTCACTCTCTTTGACAAATAAATAAAATCTTGAAAAATAATAATTAAAAAGTAAAAGAAACAAAGATGAAAGTGGAATTCCTTTGGTTTGACATCTCCAGCAGCTGCTATTGTGTGTAAGCTTGGTGTATATCCTTCTTGGTCATGTTTTATAATTCAGTGTACACATATATGTAATAGGCTGAGTATATAACCCTGTGTGTGTATGTATAAAACTCTACCAGAGCACTTTGCATGCACTCTCTTATTTAATCCTTAGAATCTCCAGGTATGTATCTCTATTTTGTGGATGAGGAAACTAAGACAGAGAAAGATCAAGTAACTTGCTCAGGGATATACAGCTGAGGTAACAGTAAACTAAGTAATAGGTAAGAGATAGAGCTGATATTTGACCTCTTATCTTTTTGGACTTAGAAGGCTGTGCTCTTAACCTCTGAATTATACCATGGTATTAATTGGTATGCTCTGTTTCTTAGCGTATAAAATATTCTGGGAATGGTACTTGTTGATTAGGAATAAAAAAGTATTCCCTCTCAGCTCCACTCTGTTTCTCCAAAATTTGACCTTTTAGGAGCATTGAACATAGTTGATTACTCCTCATTTTCTTTTTTGCCCATGCCTCTTGATCACTCCTCTTTTTTTTTTTTTTTTTAAGATTTTATTTATTTATTTGAGAGAGTGAGAGAGAGCATGAGTGGGGTTAGGGGCAGAGGGAGAAGAGCTTCCCTGCAGAGCAGGGAGCCTGACACAGGGCTCTATCCCAGGACTCTGGGATCAGGACTTGAGCCAAAGGCAGATGCTTAACTGACTGAGCCATCTAGGTGCCCTGATCACATCTCTTTTGAAACATTTTCTTCACTGGACTTCCAGGATACCACATGCTCATGGTTGTTTTTCTGTCTCACCAAGCTATCTCTTTTGCTTGTTCTTCCTCTTTTCCCTAACTTCTAAATATTGATGTATCTTACAGATCATTTCTTGATCTTAATTCATTCCTTTCTTTGTAGATACCACTATAGTTATCTCTTCTAGTCTCATGTATGTATATATGTATGTATGTGTGTGTGTATGTATATCCTGACAGTCTCTAAATTGGTCTATCTGGCTCAGACCCTTTTCCTTGAATTTGGGACTCATTTGATCACTTATTTACAACACATACGGGGCTCTTAGAAGTTGGGTAGGCATCTGAGACTTACTGTGTCAAAATCAGATTCTGACAGCCAAACAGTGAAAATCACCCAAATGGATAGCAACTAGTGAATGGATAAGTAAAATGTGATAGATACATACAGTGGAATATTATTTATTTAGAAAAAAGAACAAAGTAATAAAATGTTTCAATACAGAAAAGCATTTTCATTACATATAACAAAAATCATTATATTAAGTGAAAGAAACCAGTCACAAAAGGCCATATATGCATATGTCCAGAGTGGACAAAGCCATAGAGACTAAGTAAATAAGTGATTGCCTACGGCTGTGGCGTGAGTTATAGGAGGAGACTACCAATGCATACATAGCTTTTTGAGGGATGATCAAAGTGTTCTTTTTTTTATTATTATTAATTTGTAGCTTTGAGGCATTTTATTATAAAAAACTGACATTCATGTACATAAACAATAAACTTAAAATTCATCACATATTTATTTCATCACATATTTATTTCACTTTTGAGCTTGGCCTTCTAGTAAATCTTTAGCTTTATTGATTTTGGCTGCTACGTAAGGAGATTCTCCCTTGTCTGGGTGATTTAAAAACACAATTCATCAGTGAGCAACTCTTATTTATTCCTTTATTGGCAGTAGTATGCCTAGTATTTTTTTTTAAGTTTTTTAAAAAATTTATTTATTTGACAGGCAGAGATCACAAGTAGGCAGAGAGGCAGGCAGAGAGAGAGGAGGAAGCAGGCTCACTGCCAAGCAGAGAGCCCGATGTGGGTCTCTATCCCAGGACCTGGGATCATGACCTGAGCCGAAGGCAGAGGCTTTAACCCACTGAGCCACTTAGGCACCCCATAGTATGCCTAGTATTAATGCTGCTTCTTGTTTTGTCATTTTGGGTTCCAATCCACTTCTGTAAGCCACCACTGAAGGCAGATTTTGGTAGACATTGAAAAACTTGTTTGACTTGAGGCTCCATGTTTCATGGTTTGCAAAACATAATATCCTGCAAATCCTACAGCAACAATGGTCAGTCCAGCTGCTACCATTGTATTGGCCATGGCTCTGGCTCAGTTCCCTTCCTTCACCAAGAGCAGGGTTCATCCCAGCTCAAAGACCTCAGCCACCAATTCCTACGCCTCTACCAGGCAGTGATACAGCCGCCACCAGCAAGCACTGAAAATTTTCTAATATTAATTATGATGATGGTTTCTGAAAATCAAGCATGTGAAGAAAACAACTGAATCTTGCACTTTATTATTTTTTTAAAAGAACTAAAATCAAAACCATCTGCTTATGCAAGAAATCATTGATAAGCTGGACTTCATTAAAATTAAAAACTTTTGCTCTGTAAACGTAAGAATAAGGAAGAATGTAAGAATAATGTAGGAATAAGAATAAGAATAAGGAAGAATGTAAGGATAAGGAATGTCAAGAATAAGGAAAAATGTAAGAATAAGAATAAGGAGAATAAGAAGACAAGCCACACACTGGAAAAAATGTTTGCAAAAGACGTATGTGATAGGGACTTTTATCCATAATATGCAAAGAACTCTTAAAAATCAGCAATAAGAAAACAAACTGCTCCTTTAAGAAATGGGCCAAAGACCTGAGCGGACACCTCACTGAAGAAGATCAACACGTGGCGAGCCTATGAAAAGGTGCTCCTCATCATACATCACTAGGGAAATAAATGCAAATTAAAACAATGTTATAAACAGCCAGAATTCGGAACACTCATATCACCAAATGTTCCCAAAGTTGGGGAGCAAAAGGAGCTCTCATTCATGCTTGATGGGAATGCAAAATACAAAGTACAGCCACTTTGGAAGATTGTTTGGCAGTTTCTTGCCAAGCTCTTAGTATACAGTCTAGTAGTCATGCTCCTTGTTGTTTACCAAAATTAATTGAAAACTTGTGTTCATCCAAAAACCTATTCATGGATGTTTACGGGAGCATTATTCATAACTGCTAAAATTGGGAACCAACCAACTTGTCCTTCAGTAGGTGAATGGATAAATAAACTGGTACATCAAGACAATGGACTATTATTTAGCACTAAAAAGAAAAGAGCTATCAAGCCATTAAAAAACATGAAAGGACCTTAAGTGGTTATCTTTAAGTGAAAGAAGTGAATCTGAAGAGTCTACTTGTATATGATTTAAACTATATGACCTTCTGGAAAAGGCAAAACTATGATGACAGTAATAAGATCACTGGTTTCCAGGGTTTGGGGGAGGGAAGGATGCATAGATAAAGCACAGAGGATTTTTAGGGCAGTGAAACTATTCTGTATGGTACTATAATTCTGTATACATGTCATTATACATTTGTCCAAACCCACAGTTAAGGTGAACCCTAACTGAAACTATAGACTCCACATAATACTGATGGATCAGTGTAGTTCATCAGTAACAAGTGTACCACTCTGATGGGGAATGTTGATAGTGGGAGAGGCTGTATGTATGTATGTATGTGTTCGTGAGCAGCACATAAATGGGAATTCCCTGTATCTTCTCAATTTTACTGTGAACCCAAAACTGCTCTATTTCTTTTTTTTTTTTTTTTAAGATTTTATTTATTTCTTTGACAGACAGAGATCACAAGCAGGCAGAGAGGCAGGCAGAGAGAGAGAAGGGGGAAGCAGGCTCCCCGCTGAGCAGAGAGCCCGATGCGGGGCTCAGTCCCAGGACCCTGGGATCATGACCTGAGCTGAAGGCAGAGGCTTTAACCCACTGAGCCACCCAGGCGCCCCCAAAACTGCTCTAAAAAATATAAATTCTAAGAGAAAATTACAGTAAGAAAGTCTTTCCTTAGAGTCTTAACTATCAATAATGACTATTAACACCCTTGCAGATACTTAAGCCAAAATAATTTTTTAAAGATTATTTATTGGGGCGCTAGGGTGGTTCAGTTGCCTCTGACTTTGGCTCAGGTCATGATCCCAGTGTCCTGGGAATGAGCCCCATGTGGGGCTCTCTGCTCAGCAGGGGGCCTGCTTCTCCCTCTCTTTCTGCCTGCCTCTCTGCTTGCTTATGTGCGTGCTCTCTCTTTCTGTCCCAGGCAAATACATTAAAATCTTTATTTTAGGATTGAGGATTGATTTATTTCTGGTGTGAGAGAGTGCACACCAGTGGGGGGAGGAGCAGAGGGAGAGAATCTTCAAGCAGACTCCCTATTGAGCACAAAGCCCAACGTAGGCTTAATCTCTCTACCCCTGAGATCCTGACCTGAGCCAAAACCAAGAACTGGACGCTTAACTGCCACCCAGGCACCCCTTAAGCCAAAAACATTGAGTCACCCTTGATTCCTTTCTTTCAGTGCTTTCTTTCCAATTGTTCTCAAATCTAGTGGATGCTGCATTCAGAAAACATTTGGAATCTGTTCACTTGTGGCCAGCTCCTACTTTTATGATGCTGATCAAAGCCAGTATTAACTTTTACCTAGATTATTTGTAGAAGCTCTCATAAGTGGTGTTCCTGCTTCTGCCTTTATCTCTTTCCAATCCCTAAATTCATCACAGCCCATAAAAATAGCGGATGTAAGATCATAATCACTCCTCCGCTTAGGGCCTCCCAATGGCTTCCTGTTAAAAGCCAGGTCCTTATATTTACCCCCAAGGACCTAAAAATGTTTTGTGGTGCTCTCCTGTTTTTTTTTTTTTTTTTTTTTTTTTTTTTCTTTTTTTAAATTCAATCCACTAAGCACTCCAGCTTTGATGTTTCTCAGACAACAAGCATGCTTTCATCTAAGCAGTTTGTACTTACTGTTCTCACTGGCTGCAGTGCTGTTCCCCCAAAACCTTACCTTTTTCTGATTTTTGCTCAAAAGTCACTTTATCAGTAAGGCTTCTGTGCTCACCTTATTTAAGATACCAGTACCACCTCCCGCCTCTGCCACTATTTACTCTTGTTACAGTGCTTCCTTTTTCTCCATTCCTCTTGCCACTATCTGAAAAAGTAGTATGAACATATATTTTATTTATTTATTTTCTCTACCTCTCCTCATTAGAGCGTAAGCCTCTGGAGAGCAGGTCTTTTAGTCTGTTTGGTCATTACTATTTATTTACTTTGTTTCTAGAATTACTGGTATCATACTAGGCTCTCAATAAAAACTTGTTGTGTTGAACAACTAAATATTCAAGATAGTATAGTGAAAAAAGGTAGGTAACCTGGATTCCAGATCTGTTGTTACTAAGATTAAGTAGTTTAGTGACTGAGTACTTGTGGGTCTCAGTCTTACCATCTGGGTCAAGTGAAAGATTTGACATAGGTGGTTTTTAATGAAGTGAGATAATAGAAATATATGTATTGGTTCTGCCCCCAGTTCCTAGCACAGAAACCCTTATAGTTTCTTGGGTAATAGGAGTGCCTTGTTCTAAAGGGATGGCTCTGGGTCAGCTCCCCGATGGCTCCTGGGTATAGGCTAATCACTGGAAAAACCAAATCATGATTAGAAGCTTGGCATTTTCAGGGGCACCTGGGTGGCTCAGTGGGTTAAAGCCTCTGCCTTTGGCTCAGGTTATGATCCCAGGGTCCTGGGATCGAGCCCCGCATTGGGCTCTCTGCTCAGCGGGGAGCCTGCTTTCTCTTCTCTCTCTCTGCCTGCCTCTCTGCCTACTTGTGATCTCTCTGTCAAATAAGTAAATAAAAAAATCTTAAAAAAAAAAAAAAAAAAGAAACTTGGCATTTTCAGTCCTGTCCCCAATTGTTTTCAAATAGGAGAAGGGCTGAAAATGGGGTTAATAGTGGGAGCTTCCATAAAATCTCTGAAATATGGGGTTCAGAGAGCTTCCGTCTGAATGTTCATTTGTATCCTTTGTCATGTTCTTTTTTTTTTTTTTTTAAGATTTTATTTATTTATTTGCCTACTTGTGATCTCTGTCTGTCAGAGAGGCAGACAAGAGAGAGGAAGGGAAGCAGGCTCCCAGCGGAGCAGAGAGCCCGATGCGATGTGGGGCTTGATCCCAGGTCCCCGGGATCATGACCTGAGCCAAAGGCAGAGGCTTTAACCCACTAAGCCACCCAGGTGCCCCCTTTGTCATGTTCTTTAATAAACTGGTAAATACATAGATGTTTTCCTGAGTTCTGTGAGCTGCTCTAGCAAATTAGACCCAAGGAGGAGGTCTTTGTAACCTGCATAACCTTTGATCTATATAGCTGGTTGGTTAGAAGCCTAGGTGATAACTTGAACTTTTAACTGATACCTGGAGAGAGAGAGAAAATGTGTGTGTGTGTGTGTGTGTGTGTGTGTGTGTTTGGTGGGGGGAGGTGGCGCAGCCTGCTTGTGGGATATGATGTTATCTCTGTGTGGATAGTGTCAGAATTGAGTTAAATTGTTGGACAACCAGCTGCTGTCACAAAGAATTGCTTGTTGTGGGGAAAAAACCTCTACACATTTGGTGACCAGAAATGTGAGTGTTTTGAGTGACTAGAAGCACACACTAGGGAAGAACTGGGTTTTTCCCTCCATAGGAAAGAAAAACTGAATTTTTTTCTTCTACAAATGTAAACCAGAATTTTTAAACTGAAGCAACCTTGAGAAAGCATCTTTCATTATAAAGTTAAGGCTTTCAGTTCAGAAACATTGTTTCACTCACTGGTATCTGTTCCTATTATGGATTATTGGCAGGACTAAGTCTTGTTTGGTGAAGCGTTTGAGTGTTGTGGGAAATTCAGCACAAGAAGGAGCTAGCTGCTCAGGGGCCCTAAGCTAGAAGTAGACTCCAGGCCAGAAGAAATATCTTGCCTTTGAGGTTCTATTTGAAGATGAGGAACTTATCCTAGGAATAAGAATAAACCATTTTATTTTGAAAAATTCCAAGCAGCTCTATTTCCCCTCATTTTCTTTTGAGGGGCTTCCACTACCCACCCCCTATTCCCCTGGGATCATCTGTCATTGTGAGTTTTCTCTTGTGCTTGGCTCTATGTAAAGTAGCTGTTGCTGTTAAAAGTGTGTCTCTTATATGTTTAGTTAAACTGTAGCATTTATATTTTTATTTTTTTAGATTTTATTTTCTAAAGTAATCTCTACACCCAATGTGAGGCTCAAACCTATAACCCCAGGTTTGAGAGTTGCGTGCTCTACCAACTGAGCCAGCCAGATGTCCCTAGCATTTAGATTTCTTCACTTTTTCTTAAGGCTTTATTTATTTGAGAGAGAGATAGAGAGTGAAAGAGCATGTGTGCATGTGTTGGGAAGGAGCAGAGGGGAGAGGGACAAGCAGACTCCGTACTGAGCATGGAGTATGGAGCCTGACTCGGGGCTTGGGGCTTGATCTCATAACCTTGAGATCACGACCTGAGGTGAAACCAAGAGTTGGAGGCTCAACCAACTTAAATTTCTTAATAATTTCATTATGCTTGTGTAGTTGGTTGGTTGGTTGTTTGTTTTAAGTAAGCTGTCCATCCAATGTAGGGCTTAAACTCATAATGCTGATGAACTAGCAAGGTACCCCTTCTTAATTAATTAATTTTTATTTTTTAATGTTTTTAATGCTTGCATAGTTCAGTTTCTCTTTTCTTTTTTTTTTTTTTTTTTTAAGATTTTATTTATTTATTTGACAGAGAGAGATCACAAGTAGGTAGAAAGGCAGGCAGAGAGAGAGAGGAGGAGGAAACAGGCTCCCTGCCGAGCAGAGAGCCCGATGTGGGACTCGATCCCAGGACCCTGAGATCATGACCTGAGCCGAAGGCAGCGGCTTAACCCACTGAGCCACCCAGGCGCCCCAGTTTCTCTTTTCTTAGCAGACCTACCATAAAACCAAGTAGGGCCTCTGACTATACTATAAATTGGTCTCAGATGGAAGGTAGGTTCTCCCCCAGTTCTCCATGCTTAGCAAGACTATACACTTCCTTCTCCACTGCTCTGTCGTGAGAATCATTTTCCTTCTATGAAATCTTTTTTTTTTTTTTTAAGATTTTATTTATTTATTTGACAGAGATCACAAGCAGGCAGAGAGAGAAAGAGAGGAGGAAGCAGGCTCCCCGCCGAGCAGAGAGCCCCATGCGGGGCTTGATCCCAGGATGCTGGGATCATGACTTGAGCCAAAGGCAGAGGCTTTAACCCACTGAGCCACCCAGGCGCCCCATCTATGAAATCTTTTGATATGAGTGTTGTCAGAGAACAAATACTTTTAAATACAAACAGTTCTTTTTAAAAAGTTGGGTGACTCCTCAATTTTAGGTTTACATTTTGTAATTATTTAATTTTAATCTTTTAATTTTAAGATAACTATTTGTAATTGTAAAAAGTAATACTGAGAGATCCCACATACCCTTCACTTAGTTTTCCCTAGTAGTAAGGTCGTATAGAACTATAGGATATTGTTGTTGATACAACCCATGATCTTGTTCAGATTTCTCGTTTTACTTGTACTCTGTATGTGTGTGTGTGTGTGTGTGTGTGTGTATGTGTGTGTGTGTTTATTTCTCTGAGATTTTATTACATATGTAGTTTAAAAAAATTTTTTTTTTAATTTTAAGATTTTATTTATTTATTTGACAGGGAGACAGAGAGAGAAAGCACAAGCAGGGGTAGTGGGAGAGGGAGAAGCAGGCTCCCTGCCAAGCAGAGAGGCTGACTTGGGGCTCGATCCTAGAACCCTGGGATCATGACCTGAGCAGAAGGCAGACACTAAATGACTGAGCCACCCAGGCACCCCTATTACATCTGTAGTTTTAAGTATCCAACACCATATTTAATATACTTCCATTACCACAAGGATTCCTCATTTTGTCCTTTCATAACCATACCCACTTCCTTTCTGCTGCTCCTAATTTCTGAACCCCTGATGACCACTAAGCTGATCTCCATTTCTATAAATTTGTTATTTTAAGCGTGTTATATAAATGGAATCATATAGTATGTAATCTTTTGGGATAGGTTTTTTTTCTCACTCAGCATGTATCTCTTGAGATTCATCCAGGTGTCAATAGTTTCTTGTTATTACTGAATAGTATTCCATGGAATAGATACAGCACAACTTGTTTAACTCTTCACTTGTTGAAGGATACTGATTTATTTCCAGTTTCTGGCTATTATAAATTAAGCTTTGAACATACATTTTCATTGGTGAGTCCAGTTGCTAGGTCGTATGGTAAATACATGGTTTGCAACTTGCTGTATTTACTTATTTTTTTAAAAGATTCATTAGTTCATTTAAGTGGTGGGGGGAAGAGGGCAGAGGGAGAAGGAGAGAGAAATCCAGGCAGACTCCTTGCTGAGTGTGGAGCCTGCTGCAGAGCCTGATCTCCCAACCCTGAGATCATGACAAAACCAAGAGTCCAGGGGTCTCCTGACTGTGCCACCCTGATGCTCCTCCAATTTACTTTAAAAATTAGTAGATAAAAATCTTTTCTTGTTAAAATTATTTACTCTTACATTTGTTTGGTGAAAAGTATCATTTTACAGTTTCTTTAAAGCTGTTTTCTAGAACCTATTGTCTGTAGCCAGGGAATTTGCGTTTGGAGTAGCCATTATATCATCCTTGGGCATTATGAGATGAAGGTAGAAGCTGACAAATCAAAGCACAGAATCCTTAAAGGGTAGTTTTCCTTTCTTATGAATAATATGTGTATTAGTTCTTGTCTTTTTTGCATTTGATCTTTAGTTTTAATGTTGTAGTAAAAGGTTGAATTATATTTTCTCTTCTTACAGCGGCTATGTGACTATGTTTGTGACCTCCTCTTAGAAGAGTCAAATGTCCAGCCAGTATCAACACCAGTAACAGTGTGTGGAGACATACACGGACAGGTAAAATTTCATGAACAGATTTTTAGCTTTTGTACTGTCCATAGTCCACGTGTGTTTCCACTTATGTGCAAAAATGCCACAAGAAAAACAAGAAACAAACACAGTTCATTTGATAGATTGGCCTGTCTGTGTGACACAAATGATTCCTGGTTACTGTTACAGTGAGTAAAAGCGGTGGTCAAATTACTCATGGAGTTTGTTGAAATTATACTTGCAAAGTGGATAGAATGCAACATTATTGCTCTGGGAAGCGTTGTGGACAGCTCACAGTGACTGTGATTAATAGGACGTGCTTTGGTTTTAGGTGCTAATTTTCTATTCTATTCACTCAGGTCAAATTTTATTGAAAATGTATCATTTCCTTAGTGGGAATGAGAATAATATAGGTTCAGAAGGATAAAATTATTGGTGCATGGTTTTATCTTGGGGTCCTGGGATCCACTCTCTGCTCAGCAGGGGACCTGCTTCCCTCCCCCACCCCCCCTTTCTCTCTGCCTGCCTCTCTGCCTGCTTGTGATCGCTCTCTCTGTGTCAAATAAATAAATAGACCAGTAAATAAGTAAATAAATAAATCTTTAAGTTTTAGAGATTTAATAATTTTATTTTCAAGTGTAAAATACAACTGTATAGGTGTTTTAGTTGTAGTTGGTTAATATGTTATAGTAAATTCCTTTAATTCAAAGTCTTAGAAAAGCTTAAGTTTTCTTTAGGAATTAGGGTTAAGATAATCTAGCTGATTGAGTTTACCACATGTACAGTTTGTCAATTACCAATTTACAGTGAAATAGAATATGATGAAATACACAGTCCTTTTTTTTACTGATTATTGAGAAGACACTCCATAGCTAAAGAGCCTGAGGGTATAAATCTCTAAAATAGAGTGTGGGAAAGTAGGTTGATGTGATGTTGTGAAGTGTCATGTAAATTCATTTGAAAAAAATTCTTATCTACTTGTTTGCTTATTTTTTTTTTTAAGATTGTATTTATTTATTTGACAGAGAGATCACAGCGAGAGAGGGAACAGAAGCAGAGGGAGTGGGAGAGGGAGGAGCAGGCTTCCTGCTGAGCGGATGATAGCCCCAGTGTGGGGCTCAATCCCAGGACAGTGGGATCAGGCCCTGAGCGGAAGGCAGACACTTAACGACTGAACCACCCAGGCGCCCTCTATTTCCTTATTTTTTATCTCTTTAAAATAGATACTGAGTATGGGGTGGGGTGGTTAGGTTAGCTTATTAACAACTGATCAGTTATTTTAAATTCTCAAGTGATGGGGCACCTGGCTGACTCTGTTGGTAGAGTATGTGACTCTTGATCTTGGGGTCATGAGTTCGAGCCCCACGCTGGGTGTAGAGATTATTTTAAAAATTCTAGGTGATAAAATGAAAGAAATTTGAGGGAGAAGGCCTGTAACATTAATGATCTGGGAATGACTTTACTGGTAATTGTGAGATTTATTTTAGTGCTTTTTTTAGACTTGAGATCTGTGTGCTTGGCAGTTTTGCTTACACTTTATTTCTTCTTAAAAGTGTCAGTATTTGAGGTCTTCTTAATTACGTACTTCTTTACACATTTTGCTCTCAGTTTTATTATTTAACTCCTTTGCGGGAATTTGTAATCAGCATATATTGCCTTTCTTTTGTAGTTTTATGACCTTTGTGAACTATTCAGAACTGGAGGTCAGGTTCCTGACACAAACTACATATTTATGGTATGTAAACTCCAATGATATCACATACTTACTTAAAATGGAAAGGATCTGACTTATTACAATAAATTACATAACAGTTTCACTTTCATTTGACATTCACTATTTAATTTTATGAAAAGGTGATGCTGTACTTTTTTACATTTTGCCATTTGTCCAGATGAAAGTAATTGCCTTAGTAAATTGGGATATGCATAGGACTGGGTTGTAGCCCGAGTAATGGTTGGCCGAAAAATAGTCCAGAACCACCCAACTTTTTAAGGCACAAATCTTCAATTTACTGTTATTTTATCACACCTTTTTTTGAGAATTTATTTTCATCTGTTACCATTCTGTGGATTGATGAATATGTGCACATACACATTTGCTATTTAAGGGAGATATTTGCTTACTTTGCTTTTGGAATGTAATGTTACTGTTGAATTTTTCCTAAATCCTATCATTTTCCTTCCTTTTAAAGGTTTCTGGGTCACTTTCCTGTTCTTTTAGCTGTTTTCCTATTGATCTAACATTGTTCCAACTAAAACATTAATGGGAAGTATAAATAGTATGGCTTTACAAGCAGTTGTTAGATGCACAGCTGAACCTAGAACACTGTTTTAATTACCGTATCTGCTTTTACAAGAGCACTATCTCTTCAGATTGGGGTCGTGAGTTTGAGCCCCATGTTGCGTATAGAGATTACTTAAATAAATAAATATTTTAAAATAATAGAGTGATTTTTGAAATTTATTTTAAAATTTTATTTATTTTAAAATTTTTGATTCACATATGACCTTTTAGAAACATCTGCTAATGTAGGTAATAGAGAATTGGAAAAATGGTGGTTTTGTAGGGAAGATCCTTGAGAGACTTGCACAGCAGATTCCTGTAGGCCTCCTGAATCATAAGACAAGCACATTTAGTAGAGACTGCTCATTTACTTTGATTTGAGTTTTTTTGTTAAAACCTAGTGTCCAAGTAATTCAACATGTGACTCTTCGTTTTTGTTACTTTTGACTGTGTCTCTCGGTTTGTACATTTAGGTGTAATTTTAAAAAATATTATTGCTATTATATTGTTTCTAACTTTAAGTTTTTACTTTACAGGGTGATTTTGTAGACAGAGGTTACTATAGTTTGGAGACCTTCACTTACCTTCTTGCACTAAAGGCTAAATGGCCTGATCGTATTACACTTTTGCGAGGAAATCATGAGAGTAGACAGATAACACAGGTGTATGGATTTTATGGTAAGACTTTCTGTTTCTCTGATTCTGAATATTGTTTTACTTTTCCTCTTTGGGAGAAAATCCATGCAAGTCATACATGTGTTTTACAGTAAAATTAGAAATACAGATCATCGTTTACCACTTTCTCAACCGGGAACTCTTCCCTCTTCCCCCAGTCAGTTGAGAACCTTACCATGGAGTGAGAACTATTTTTAACTTTTTAGTGTACATTGTCCTAGATCATTGCCTCCAAGTGTAGTCCTCCGTTTACCTCAAATGAATCATTAGGAGTGCTTGTTTAAAAGGTACATTGCCAGGACCCCACTGAAAACCTTTTGTGGTGGGAATCCTAGAATCTGCTGAATGTGAATGTTCTATGCTTCAAAGTTTGAGAGTGTGTGTGTGTGTGTGTGTGTGTGTAAACATATTTGTGTGTTTTTTCCACTTAATGCCACCAGCCTTTCTTCACTTCAGTGATGTTGTTTTTATAGCTGCATTGCGTTACACTGTATGGATGTATTATAATTGATTAAACCTGTATCTTTACCATTGGACATTGATATTGTTTGTTTGTTTTAAAGATTTTATTTATTTGACAGACAGAGATCACAAGTAGGCAGAGAGGCAGGCAGTGGGGGTGGGGGGAGGCAGGCTCCCTGCTTAGCAGAGAGCCCAGTGTGGGGCTTGATCCCAGGACCCTGGGATCATGACCTGAGCCGAAGGCAGAGGCTTTAACCCACTGAGCCACCCAGGCGCCCCTGGAATTGTTTTTAAGGTGCTCTTATACACATCGCTGAATGAATATTCTTTTTACATGTGTTTAATATTGTATGTGTATAATATATATAATTACGTATGTATGTATATGTGTATATTTCTTATCTATCTGCTCCATCCAGAGAATGCTAGAACCTGAGGGGTCAGAAATGGAACTTAACGTTTAAAAGCAAAATATCTGCTTCTTTCAAACTTTTATATGGTTGAAAGTTTTTAAAAATGTGGTAAGAAAAGAAAAATGAGGTCAGAGTGGTGTTGGAAAAATTGGACAGCCATATGCAGAAGAATGAAACTGGACCATTTCCTTACACCACACACAAAAGTAGACTCCAAATGGATGAAAGACCTCACTGTGAGACAGGAGTCCATCAAAATCCTTGAGGACAACACAGGCAGCAACCTCTTCGACCTCAGCTGCAGCAACTTCTTCCTAGAAACATTGCCAAAGGCAAGGGAAGCAAGGGCAAAAATGAACTATTGGGACTTCATCAAGATCAAAAGCTTTTGCGCAGCAAAGGAAACAGTCAACAAAACCAAAAGACAACTGACAGAATGGGAGAAGATATTTCAAATGACATATCAGATAAAGGGCTAGTATCCAAAATCTATAAAGAACTTATCAAACTCAACACCCAAAGAACAAATAATCCAGTCAAGAAATGGGCAGAGGACATGAACAGACATTTCTGCAGAGAAGACATCTGGATGGCCAACAGACACATGAAAAGTGCTCAACGTCACTTGGAATCAGGGAAATACAAATCAAAACCACAGTGAGATACCACCTCACACCAGTCAGAATGGCTAAAATTAACAAGTCAGGAAACAACAGATGTTGGCGAGGACACAGAGAAAGGGGAACCCTCCTACACTGTTGGTGGAAATGCAAGCTGGTGCAGCCATTCTGGAAAACAGTATGGAGGTTCCTTAAAAAGTTGAAAATAGAGCTACCTAACAACCCAGCAATCACACTACTGGGTATTTAAAGATACAAATGTAGTGATCTGAAGGGGCACGTGCATCTGAATGTTTATAGCAGCAATGTCCACAGTAGCCAAACTATGGAAAGAACATAGATGTCCATCAACAGATGGACAATTATCATATGATATCTCTGATATGAGGAATTTGAGAGGCAGAGCGGAGGGTTGTGGGACATAGGGAGGGAAAAAATGAAATAGGATGCGATCAGGAAGGAGAAAAACTGTAAGAGATTCTTAATCTCACAAAACAAACTGAGGGTCTCTGGGGAGTGGGGCGTAGGGATACGGTGGCTGGGTTATGGGCATTGGGGAGGATATATTCTATGGTGAGTGCTGTGAAATGTATAAGCCTGATGATTCACAGACTTGAACCCTTGGGGCAAATAATACATTATATGTTAATACAAAAAACTTTTTTAAAAAATGAGGTTAGGAAGCTCTTTGAAGGAGATGGCAGAACTGTTGAGATTATTAACATGAATTTTCCTTAAGCCTAATTGAGGCAGATATTGAGATATTTGGAAATATTAATTTCATAACCCTTTATTTTTATTTTTTTAGATTTTATTTATTTGACAGAGAACACAAGTAGGGAGAGAGGCAGGTAGAGGGAAAGAGGGAGAGGAAGGGAAGCAGGCTCCTTGCCAAGGAGAGAGCCCAATGCGGGGCTCAGTCCCAGCACCCTGGGATCATGACCTGAGCTGAAGGCAGAGGCTTTAACCCACTGAGCCATCCAGGTGCCCCAGCCCTTTAGTTTTAGATCTTATATTTTGGATTCTTCTCTGTCATAACAAAGATAAGGTAAGCTCTCTCTCTCTCTCTCTCTCTCTCTCTTTTTTTTTTTTGTAAGCCATTATCAATTACTAAACTGAGAAATTTTTATAATTTATGATTTATTTATATATTTAAAGATTTTATTTATTTGACACAGAGAGAGAGAGAGAGAGAGAGACAGCGAGAGAAGGAACATAAGTGGGGGCAGTGGGAAAGGAAGAAGCAGGCTTCCTGATAAGCAGAGAGCCCGATGAGAGGCTCTATTCCAGGACCCTGGGATCAGGACCCGAGCCCAAGGCAGCCGCTTAATGACTGACCCACCCAGGCACCCTGATAATTTATGATTTATGTAACTTTGTTTATAGTAATTGAAAAGTTAGATGGCTAATATTTGTTTCTTTTTTACAAGTTACTTCTGATTTTCACTCACAAAATACCAAGTATCATTTAAAATAAATGTTTTTGATTTTTTTTTGGTAAGATTTTATTTAGTTATTTGACAGAGAGAAATCACAAGTAGGCAGAGAGGCAGGTGGGTGGGGGGGAAGCAGGCTCCCTGCCGAGCAGAGAGCCCGATTCAGGACTCGATCCCAGGACCCTGAGATCATGACCTGAGCCGAAGGCAGAGGCCTAACCCATTGAGCCACCCAGGCTCCTGAAGTTTTTGATTCTTTTGCAAAATAGTCAGTAGTTTGGATAGTACAATACTGTGGTGTTAACTTAGTTAAGATTGAGATTAAGGGGCACCTGGATGGCTCAGTGGGTTAAGCCTCTGCCTTCGGCTCAGGTCATGATCCCAGGGTCCTGGTATCGAGTCCCATATCAGGCTCTCTGCTCGGCAGGGAGCCTGCTTCCCACCCCCCACCTCTGTATGTCTCTCTCGTGATTTTTCTCTCTCTCTGTCAGATAAAGAAATAGAATCATCACAAAAAAATTAAAAAAAAAAAAGATTGAGATTAAGATAAAGTTGAGATTAATATTATATTATTAATATTATAATTACATCCCAAAATTTGACCCACATTTATCAATGTAGGACAAAGGGATAAAGGGGGAGAGGAAAGAGGACTTTTTATTTTTAATTTTAATTTTTTAAAGATTTTATTTATTTGTCAGAGACAGAGCACAAGCAGGGGGAGTGGCAGATAGAGGGAAAAGCAGGCTCCCCACTGACAAAGGAACCCTATGCGGGACTTGATCCCAGGACCCTGGGATCATGACCTGAGCCAAAGGCAGATGCTGACCTGAGCCAAAGGCAGATGCTTTCCTGAGTGAGCCACAGAGGCATCCAAAAGAGGACGTTTTAATCAAGATACCTTGACTGAAGAAAATGACAACAGTACAACATCTAGGATTGAATTCTCTTGTTCTCAAGCTGTGCTGGTCTGTTATTTTGTTTAATAAAAGGAAGACCACTAGCTTCTCAGGCGGGAGATAATTTTAGTTATCATGGAAGTTAACATTGATTTTAAAGTAGTAAAAAAGTCCATATATAGCTATTAACTATATTGAGCATTCAGTTCACACTGATAGACACATACTGATCAATTATTGTGAACCAAACGCTTTGCATTTGTATAAAGATGAAGAAGACAAGATTCTTGCCTACAAGCTCAGCCCAACGTTAGTGCTCTCATGACAGGTTTACTTAAGGATCCTGCTTCACACATAGAGGTAATTTAGAAAATCATGAGGCTTCACCATACCCCATAGTCTTCTGTAGTATTTTCAATTGTACTTACAGCAATAGTGATGTGTCAGGTTTTGTTTTTTTTTTAACTAAGGAAGAAGTCAAACGGAACTTCCATGATATTAATGGAAGAAGAGCCCTATATCCTATTAACTGTTGTAGACAACAGAGAAATTGTTCAGCTGGGAATATTTCAGAACCTGATTGGCGGTCTGTCTCCAGTGATGACTGCAGGTGTGCTTCCTGGAGTTCAAGTATTTCATAGTGCAATTTGCAGAAAATCTTAAAAGAGACAACTTAGGCCTGAGAAATGTTGAGATAGGCATCTCCAATGCTCCTATAATTAAGGGTCCTCTGATTTGTTTGATCATCCTACTAGAGTAAGGTGGTCACATTAAATAAATTACTCTGACAGAATTGTTCAGTATGAATAAATAATAAGCCAAAGCATTTGTTTTGGGTTGTATGAATTTAATAGTTAGCTCTTTCTGATCATAGCATTTTGATCAATAACTTGAGCTGCTTTCTAGGGGCACTTCTGGAATGAAAAGCAGGACCACATGCTTAGATTAGTTGAACACAAGTCTTCTTCATGGCTCTACGTGGAAGACCTACCAGGTTATAGCTTGCCATCCTAGTTTAATTTAAACTTCTTTAGTATTGGGTGCATTCTTCATTTTTATTGGCAGCTTTAGAACTTCACACTAATGAGAAACTCTTCTGTTTATTTCACAGATGAGTGCCAAACCAAATATGGAAATGCTAATGCCTGGAGATACTGTACCAAAGTTTTCGACATGCTCACAGTAGCAGCTGTAAGTTTATATAAATCTTTGTAAAACCTCAAGTATTTTCCTGTCAGTAACCCTTTGCATACTCTTATCCAATTGCCACCTCAGTTATATTGACATCATTAACATTCATTGATGAATTTAGATATGACTGAGTTTATCATTATGCATTCAACTCTGTTATCCTTTTTGCTAGTTAATAGATGAGCAGATTTTGTGTGTTCATGGTGGTTTATCTCCTGATATCAAAACACTGGATCAAATTCGAACCATTGAACGGAATCAGGAAATTCCTCATAAAGGAGCATTTTGTGATCTGGTTTGGTCAGATCCTGAAGATGTGGATACTTGGGCCATCAGTCCCCGAGGAGCAGGTTGGCTTTTTGGCGCAAAGGTCACAAATGAGGTAAAGCCAATATTTTTTGAAAAATGGTTTGTTGGTTGCTAATGGACTACTTAAAGAACTATGGTGACTATAGATAACAACCTTCTTTTTCTCATCTAATTCATCATCTATGTCTTTCCTTACTGGTTAGATGAGATGACATAATGAAAGCACCTCCTTCAGTATCCGTCTGCTAATACGTATAAAATAGATGTTTCTTTCTTTTTTCTTTTTTTTCAAATATTGCAATTAATTATTATAATAGCAAGGGCAAGATAGGTCATATACATATATGTGTGTGTGTGTATATATATGTATATATATATAAAAATTTTTTTTTAAAGATTTTATTTATTTATTTGACAGAGAGAGATCATAAGTAGGCAGAGGGGCAGGCAGCGAGAGAGGAGGAAGCAGGCTCCCTGCTGAGCGGAGAGTCCGATGTGGGGCTCGATCCCAGGACCCTGAGATCATGACCTGAGCTGAAGGCAGTGGCTTAACCCACTGAGCCACCCAGGCGCCCCTATAAATTTTTAAAAAGATTTATTTACTTATTTGTCAGAGAGAGCAAGAGCAAGAGAGGGAGCACAAGCAGGGAGAATAGCAGGCAGAGGCAGAAGTAGGCTCCCTGCTGAGCAAGGAGCCCAGTGTAGGTAGGACTTAGTCCCAGGACCCTGGGATCATGACCTGCTGAAGGCAGAGGCTCAGCTGACTCAGCTACCAAGGCATCCCTGTTTATAAAAATTTTTAATATATATTTTCAATTTAGATTAATTGATGTAAAGCAGTGTATTAGTTTTAGATGCACAACATGATGATTTGATAGATATAGCTATATCTATCTATGTATCTATATATAGCGAAAGTCCAACTTTTGAAGTTCAGCTGTTTTGTTTTGTTTTTTTTTTTTAAGATTTTATTTTTCTTTATTTGTCAGAGAGCGAGCGTACAGGCAGGCAGAGTGGCAGGCAGAGGCAGAGGGAGAAGCAAGCTCCCTGCTGAGCAAGGAGCCTGATGTGCCAGGACACCAGGATCACCACCCAAGCTGAAGGCAAACGCTTAACTGACTGAGCCACCCAAGCATCCCTCAGCTGTTTTTAATTTAAAAACACACACACACACACACACACACACACACACATTATATATGGACATAGGGATGAGTTTATATTGGGAAGTAATCCAGCACAAAGGAATTAGAGTTAGGTTCAACATAATTTAGGTTAATTATTTATGTGCTCTGACCCTCTGTTTCCTTAAGTTACAAAAGAAGAATAAATCTCAGAATTCTTATAAGAACCATACTAAACCCTCAGTAAATGATAAATATGGATAGCAACATATTTTTCCATTATCCTATAAAAACTTTATTTCATATCTAATACTGCTTACAGAACACTTCCAAAAATTTCTTTTTTTTTTTTTTTTTTAAATTTCAGATTTTATTTATTTATTTGACAGACAGAGATCACAAGCAGGCAGAGAGGCAGGCAGAGAGAGAGGAGGTAGCAGGCTCCCTGCTGAGCAGAGAGCCTGCTGCGGGGCTCAATCCCAGATCACTGGGATCATGACCTAAGCTGAAGGCAGAGGCCTTAACCCACTGAGCCACCCAGGCACTCCTCTTCCAGAAATTTCTAATAAATTATGTGACTGTGTGATTTCTATAACTTAAGTCAAAGCAGCTCTGTACCTTTGGAAGTAGGGGGATGACCAGTAGAGTAGGTTCTATAATCATGAGAACTTTAGTAGTAAAAGGATTTATCTTTTTTATTTATTTATTTGTTTGTTTATTTTATTTTATTTTATTTTTTTTTTTTAAAGATTTTATTTATTTATTTGACAGAGAGAAATCACAAGCAGATGGAGAGACAGGCAGAGAGAGGGGGGGGGGGAAGCAGGCTCCCTGCTGAGCAGAGAGCCCGATGCGGGACTCGATCCCAGGACCCTGAGATCATGACCTGAGCCGAAGGCAGCGGCTTAACCCACTGAGCCACCCAGGCGCCCTGTTTGTTTATTTTAGAGGGGGAAGGGGTTGGGCAAGGGGAGAGAGAATCTTAAGCAGGCTCCACTGTCCAGTGTGGAGCCATACGAGGGCCTTGATCTCACAACCCTGAAATCATTACCTGAGCCAAAACCAAGAGTTGGGTGCTTAACTGACTGAGCTACCCAGGCACCCCTATACTTTATGTAAATCTTATTTTCGTGTGTGTGTGTGCATAAAATATATAGCATGATTTTTCTTAAGTGTGCTAGATACTTAACAAAACCTTTCTAAATTGCAGTTTGTTCATATCAACAACTTAAAACTCATCTGCAGAGCACACCAACTAGTGCACGAAGGCTATAAATTTATGTTTGATGAGAAGCTTGTAACAGTATGGTCTGCTCCTAATTACTGCTATCGTTGTGGAAATATTGCTTCGATCATGGTCTTCAAAGATGTAAATACAAGAGAACCAAAGTTATTCCGGGCAGTTCCAGATTCAGAACGTGTTATTCCTCCCAGAACAACGACGCCGTATTTCCTTTGAGGCCTTCGCCCATCCTGCTGACCCATTTTTCCTCCCTCTTCTTACCCCAACTTTCGTGTATTACCCTCTACAATATACTTTTTATCGAGCACTTTGCTGCTGAAATGCTGCCTCTTGCCTTTTTTTTTTTTTAATTTTAAATTATCTAAATTTATTGTTTGTTCTGGTGTCTATAGCAATGTTTTTCTATCAGTTTTCTCCCCCATCCCATCCCCACCTTGGACTCATTTGAGAAGACTTGAGAAATGTCTTAATACTCTCACACTGCTGCATGTAGCTCTTGCTTATTTACTGGTCTGGGGGAAACAGGATGTGTTTCCTCTTTTTTTAAAAAGCCAATTGACAGAACAGACTACCCCGAAATGCTCCTCCTTTTGTATCATTCAGGCTTTTGTTTTAGTTTGGTAAGTTTTAAGAAATTTCAGCAGCAAAGTTGTTATTCAGTGGGCACGATGGACTGCAAATGCCTCGAGTTATGTATACCTGTCCCAGCTGTAAACTTCATTGTCCTTTGTTGGATGATATTTTAAATGGATATAAAATAAATTGGTCTAAAGGGCTGCCCTCCTTGTTGTGTTTTTAAATTTTAGTTAACACTGCTATAGCTTATGACTTTGTACAGTAAGATAATTGTATTGATCTTTTTTCAGATTCCTTGTATTTTTTAATAAAGTAATCTTAAATAAAACCCAGATAGGTTAAAGTGTTAGAAATTTTAAACAGCTTACATTGTTAGTTTAAAGTTATTCTCCCCCCCCCCCCCAAATCAGAGTTTTTGACCCTTTGGTTATTGAGTTTAAAACTTCAACTGAAATTCAGTACTATTTATTTAAAAAAATAAAAATCACTAAACTGTGCCTAAAGAACATAACTGCCATATTAATGTTTTGGTTTATATTCTCTATAGTAATAGAAAAACATTTAATACTTGTAATGCTGATGTGTTCATTTGATACCAGTTAAGTAGAATGTGATCGATCCAGTTTACAATCTATCATGAGTATCATTAAGTAAAATCTGTGTACTTTTCGATAGGAATCATTCTCCTCTTGCTGTAACACTTGACCTTAACTTTTAGAAAGTGTTCATTTTTTAACTGCAACTGGAAAGGTTGAAAAGTCAGGACTCTTGTATTTGTGAACTGTAATTTGAAGCAAATTTTAAAAAGTGTAGAAAGAAACAAATTGTCCTATTTTGTAAAGGTCTGTGATACCGTGTTTCGGCTTTGTGTAAGTAATTTGAATATCCAAAGGGTGTGATGATCAGTTCTTTATATGCAACTGTCCACTTAATAAGGACAAGTGTTCCAGTGTCTATTATGACTGTGGTCATAAATGATGTTGGAATTCACTATTTTGTGAAATAGTTGGTATCCCTTTACTACTATAATTAATTTTTGTCATTCCAGGAAATCTTTGTGAAGCCAGCCAATTAATAAAGCACTTTAGTATCTGTTCAGGTAGTTTTGAAAACCAACTTTTCCCCTTCAGGATAAGAACTTCCAGGTTACCTAAAAATGCAATAAAAATCTTTATAGTCTAAGCTTCTTGGCACATAATTTTTCATCAGGGTTTTTCTTTTATTAAATGAGCACAATAATATTTTGATTTTTATTTTCTGCAACCACCTAGCTCCTTGTTTAGTTTTTAATTGTATAGCTATTATGAAAGAAGTGGCTAAGACATTTGCTGCACACACTTGAACTGTTGGGTCAGTAGCTTTGTGTTACTGCCCTGACCCCAGTGTAATTCAGGGGGAAAGGTATTTTTTATCTTACAGGGATATGTAGCTATGTATTTTACTAATTGTGAAACACTGGAAATTAATGATGCAGACAACTTGGTGTGGTCTTGAACAGCTCTCTGCAGTGTTTTTTTCTGTTACCATAAATTGTATTTAAGTGCTTGCTCTCCTCTGCTTTTAAGTTGTACCAATAAAATCGGTAACCTCAGCCCTCCCTTCCCATTTGACACTCCTTAGCTTAGAACGATGTAGTTGTTTTAGTTATCCCTGTAATGTGACCTTTATTTTTAAGTCATGGTGTACTGCATTTGTTTGTCACTAGTTGGGCATGTGCCAATAATATTCTGTCCATTCCTTAACTGCCATCTCTATTTTGTCTGATTTTTTTTTTTCTCTTCAGCTGAGTAATGGCTTTTTTGCATGAAAAGAATAGTTTTTACTATTAGACATGTAAAGGGAAGAGAGAGTGAATGTATTGGACTTTGTAAGCCTAAAAGGAACATTTGGATCCCTCTACTAAATAAGGGCTATGTACGATATAGAGTAATCATGTAGTGGAAGATACTTGGAAGTCATAGATTTGTAGGCAGGAGGCTCTGTTACTCCCTGTATGTAGGCTGAATGTAAAATCCTTTATGTTGTATTAATGGGGGTAATAACTATTTTTATTTGCTGATGATAATACTTGGTTTCTAATAAAGTGTCCTAGGCTCTAGTGAGAACTGTCTACTTTTAATTGCCAATTACTCCCTTTCCCTTTTCCTGATATGCTCTTGGCTAGCTTTTTATAGGTTAATGCTTTTTCCTGAAATATCTCACTACTTTAAATGTGTTCATTTGGGTGTGATCCTAAAAAGTCTGGATCAAGAGCACATCTGATATGCAACCTGCATCAGCTCCTGTTCCATCTGGATGACCAGAACTGTTGGAAGATTGTGACGTCTTAAACCCTGGGTTTTGCTTTTGAAATAAGGTTTGAAATACTGTTCATTGCATTCAGATTGGTGTGTTTCTGCTTTGTAAGCCCAACACCAGGTTTTGAAAATGCCTGTATTGCGAAAGCAAATTTGAACTCTTTCTGAGCCTCTTTCGTTGTCAGAAATAGAATTGCTTTCCATCAGCCTCCAGAAAATTGTGTATCTGGAGTTGAAGAGATTTAACAGCACGGATCCAGATTTTTAAATGTAATTGTTTTTAAATGCTAATGTTTGTAAAGCACCTTCAGTTCCTTGGATGAAAGGTGCTATATTCTCTCAGTGTAAATTAATAAAAAGATTGTAGGAAGTTTGTCAGAAACTTTTATCTAATGCATAGTCTGTAGCCTGTCCCGACAAGTTAGCATTTTATATAACACAATTTAAATTAAAAAATGCTTATTCCTTCACTTGGTTGCTTGACTAGTAAACAGAAGTGAAACTTTCTCTTGTTCTGCATTTGACTTTGAGCTAAGTGTTCTAGTTCTTTAAAGGCAAGTTTCATTGTTATGTCCTGGACCCAGTGCCCAGAACCATGCATCATGAGATCATCCCAACCCTTTCAATTATATGTGTACAGTGCGCCTTCATGCTGATGAATATACAGTAGTAAAACACCAAAAAGCATTTGGAAATTCCCCTGGTGTGGTGCCAGACACAGTAGCTGCCGGGGGGAATGTTTGTTCCTTATTCTCCTCCTCTTAATTTTCTATTTCCTTATCAGTCAGTTGGTGATTGCCTTTCTTACCCTCATGAGAGATTATGCTGGCTTGGATCACTCAAATATTTCCTTTATTCAAATTGCATGAAATTTATGAGGAATTTTTTGTGTGTATCAACAAGAATACTTGCTACATAAGTATATTCCACTAAATCCCTAGACACCCACTATTGTTCTCAGCACTCTGTTTTTGTGTATAAATGGGAATGAGATCTAAAAGAGTGCATGGAGGCATTATGGAATAGTGTATAGAATATAGGCTCTGGGATCAGATCTTAGGTAAAAAACCCAGCTCTGCCAGGCAGTAATAGCTAACTTAGGTAAGTGCCATATGTGCCCTATTTTGTCTTTACCTTTGCCATGGTTCTATGACTGTATTACCTGTCCCCACCTCCCACCCCCTGTCCCCCTTCAGATGAAGGAACAGATTTAGGATAGGTAACTTTGCCAAGGTTGCATAGGAGAGCTGGAACTTGAACCTCTTTAGGGCATATGAGAATACATCTTAAACCCTCTTAAGCCATCTTACGCAGTATTGGTTATTGTAGCTGTGTGACACTGCGTGAATTGGGTTCTCTGGATCTTAAAATTCTGTGTCTAAAATAGAGAGTACCATACAGAGTTGATCTCAGGATTAAAAATAGCACATATAAAGTACCCAGTCCCTGGCCCAAAGCTGCCATTTATTGAGGGCTCATTCTAATATATCATTTTAATTAAATGTAGGTGGGAAGTAAGAATAATTTAAGGTAATATATAATTGCTGATACAGTGTAGCTTATGAAAGTACAACAAATTTGGAGAAGAAAGTGATCTAGAATGGAGTAATTGGGAAAGCTTAAAAGAAGTTTGAATTAAATGTGAACAAGAATGGTGGGATGTACATTTCTTATTTAGTAAAAACACAGAAGCAGAGATTATTAGAACTTGCATATGACATGAAGATAGGACTTGAGGGTGCCCCTTGGGAAGGTTTAAGAAATGAATGCACAGCTCTATTGGCAGAACCAGTTATCAGGAGTTGGCCAGTTATGAAAGATCTTGAAAACCACACAGAATTTTAATCCCTGTTTTTAAGAAATGTAATAAGTGATATTTCAAAATTAGTCTTCTAGTGAGTTGATGGCCCTTCCCACCAGGACTCCCATTCCACCTGCCACACTCTTGTCTGACAAATTATTCTGTCCCCCCTTTTCTGATTTGGTTGAGATCAAGGCTGTTCACAGTTTGGTGATTTGGGGATTACATAAAATGTTAATTATGGGAACCAACAGACGTTCAACAACATTTTTTCCCTTGTCAAAGCCATTTAAGAACCCCCAGTACAATTTGTCATCATTATTTCATAGAAGGAATATCATTTTTAACATGAAAGATGTAAAAAGAGCCATCTCATAATAAAAGTCCTTTCTGTCAAATAAATTCGGTTTTGTGAAAAACTATTATCCTAATTTCTGCCATTTGTGAGGGCTAGTGAGAGATTTGTCCTCAGTGTGCTGATGTGATCTACTCTAGGTTGTCACATTATTGATGCATAAAAACATTTTCTAATAAAAAGGTAATAGCAAAAGAAAGTTTGGTGCCTCCTCCCAGTTTCAAATAGATGCCAAGGATCTACCAAAAACAACAAACACCTGTTCATGTGGAATGTGGAGAGGCTGTAGAATACATTAAAGGAAGAATTTTATATGTTAATGAGCTGTGTCTTCAAGGATGGCCCTATTAAAGTATAAGAGGAACGATAACTTACACTGTGCCTATGTGCTGAAAGTATTGCGTATTTAGGTCTGTCAACAATAAAAATGCAGTGAAATTTATTTTTAAATTGATTAACTGGCATTTAATTTACGATCATCTGCAGTATCACAGGATGGTTAGCACACACTCGAGGATCAATTCTACTTAGTCCTTCCAAAATGGAACACACTGCTTTTAGTTATGGCATCAATTCTGTTTGCAGTGATGATTTTTCTTTCATGGCAATTTTTTTCTTGCTTTCTTGGAAAGCTTGCCCACAAGCTTGTGATCTTTTCTTCAGAGAACTGAGCATCTGAAACATGCTTTATTTTGGTAGATTCTGGCAGTTTTCTTGCTGGATCCTCTATCAGGGGTATCTGTGAGCTGTGAGACCGTTTCAGCATGATGTAGAGTCAGGGACCGCATCGAGGTGGTTCAAAATGAAGCTCCTTCTGGAGAGTTACCGCACTGTTGCACCTGCCAGAGTTTGGGAAATTGCAGTGCTTGGCTCTTGGTCTTGGCGTGGTGCAGTGTTGGGGGGCGCCAGCAGGTGTGTGGAATGCAGGACGCAGAGCCAGGAGAACCTGCCGGCAGGTGTCTGGCGCCTGAGATGCAGTTTTACTTTCCAGCGCATGGTGGCGCTTGGGTCTCCCCTGCCCTACTAGCAATCTCTAAGGCACCTCCGCCGCCACCTGCAGTCTCAACCAAACCTAGGTGGCGGGATGTGACGGCCTGCGCGTCCAATCGACTGCTAGGCTTTCGGCCACACTACAGCTCTAGCCAATGGGAGTCGGGGAGAGGCGCGGTGGAGGCGGGCCCCGCGGCATGCCAGGCAGAGGCGCGAGGCCCTCCTCCCGCCTCTCCGCCTACTCCAGCCTCCGCCGCCTCAGCTTCCCGAGCGAGCCCTGCGGCCGCCGGAGCAGCTCCCGCGGCGGAGCAGGAGCCGGATGGTCAGAGGAGCCCGGCAGCCCCAGCAGCCGCGGAGTCGCCTGGCCCCCAGGTGGGGCGGGAGCTGGGTCGAGGTCGGGGTTGGGGATGGGGTGGGGGCGCTGGAGCGGGCCCAGGGGCCGTGAAGCATTCGGGGCTCCGAGACGGGAGGGGCGGGGGGTTCAGGCTGAGGGGGGGGGGGGGGCGCGGGGGCGTCCAGGGACGCGGGAGGGGGCTGGGCGGCGATCGCATCCTCGAGGCCGGACGTGAGGGGCGTGTGAGGGAAGGGACGCCGAAGGGTGAGGCTGGGGGCGCCGGACCGGGAGGGGCAGGGTGCGCGCGCCCCGTGGACGGGCCGTGGAATGCGGGGGGCGCGGGGCCTGGAGGGGCGGGGCTCGGAGGGGCAGTGCACGCTCGGGAGGGGGTGGGCACGGGAAAGGGGAGGTCGGAGGGGCTTGCGGGGGTGACGAGGCAGACAATGAGTAGTTGGAGGTGGGTGGTTTTGGGGAGTGGGGCTGTGACGAATAGGAGCTGAGGATGGAGTGAGGGACTAGCAGGGAGTGCAGGGTTTGGGCAGAGCAGACATTGGGGGAACCGTGAGTCCCAGGGTTGCATGGTCTTGGTAAATAGGGGAAACAGAGCATCAGGCGTTTGTAAGGTCAGGTATGAGCTTAGCGAGCCTATGGTCCTAGAGGGTGGTACACTGAGTTTTCGACTGGCACAGTAGGACCAGGAGATGTGTTCTTGTATGTTACTTTTAGTTATCATCTTATTTGTTTGGTTTGTAGACTGACTGGCACAGTGGAGAAACCACCTCGAAAACGGAAAAGCAGGTAAGTCAAAATGCCTTTCTGTGTTGCTTCGTGTTTTTCCATTTGCTTAGCTACACCTATGCCGTACTGCATAGTTACATATTGTTAGTAGATGAAGTTTTTTATTTAGCTTCTTTTGTAATGAATATAACTACATGCAAGATTTTTCAGTTGAGGAGTTCAAAGTAATACCTGTACCGTGTGTGTGTGTGTGTGTGTGTGTGTAAGATTATATGGGAAAGAGACGTGGGTAATTGAGAAATCCTAGTTTTTTACGTTAGCTATAATATCAACTTCTCCACCAATTTTGTTTAAAAAGCTAGTATTTGGCGGAGGGGGGTTGGCGGCGCCTGGGTGACTCAGTTGGTGCAACATGAGACTCTTTTGATCTCAGGGTTGTGAGTTCGAGCCCCAGGTGGGGTGCAGAGATTACTTAAAAATAAGATCTTAGAAACAAAACAAAACTAATTTGGGGGCACCTGGTTAGCTTCCTTGGTAGAGTGTGCGACTCTTGATCTCAGGGTGGTGAGTTTGAGCCCCACATTGGGCATAGAGCTTGCTTTCAAAAATAATTAAAATATATTAAAAAACTAATGCTTACTTAATGTCTCCTGTGTGCCCAGTACCATGTGCAAGTGCTTTATATGTATCATCTTCTGCAATCTTGAAACTCCCCAAGGAAGTATGTACTGTTACCACAATTTTGCAGAAGAGGAAACTGAGGCCCAAATCACTCATCTAATAAATAATGGAGCCCACATCTGAATCCAGGCAATCTGACTCCAGAGCTTGGGCTCTTAACCATTATACTGTAATGCCTCTAATAAAAATACAATTGAAAATAGATTTCCTTACTGCTTGTTCTTTTATCATCATACTTAGTACATAGAGTCTAATAAAAAACCAGGGCATAGGGAAATAGAAACAGAGAGTGTACTTAGTCTGCAAACAAGTGAATTACTCCTTGAGTGATGATGAAGAGCATCTGTCTATCCCACAGACATCTTTGGGTGCATTTCACATGTCAGATACTATGTAGCAATTATGAGAAGGTTTCTTTTGCACAGAGGTAGGCAGTGGTCTAGAAAGAAAGTAAGTTACAGTAGTGAGGATGTGACCAGTAGGGCTACTGTCTTAGTTAATACTTGGCAAGTTACTGATGTTAGCATGCAGAATACCTAAACAGTAAGTAGATATGAAATGCTGATGACAGAAATGATACCAGCCAAAGGTCCTTTGTCATTCTGGATCTGTACTGTTCAATATGGTAGCCATATATGGCCATAAAGCACTTGAAATGTGGCTGGCATGGCTGAGGAACTGAATTTTGAATTTTATTAATTGTAATTAATTTAAGTTCAAAGACTGGTATTTGACTGGAAAATGTTCAAGTATGTTTGGAAAAATTTGGGTATGTGAATCTACTTTTTCATCTACAAGTTTTATGAAATTTATATACACATCAAATATTGCCAGTGAAAATTTAATGTCCAAAACAAGTATATTCTAAGTAAAAATACACATCAGATTTCCAATTGGTATAAAAAAAAGAATGTAAAATTTTTTATTACTAGTTTTTTTTTTTTTAATATTTTATTTATTTATTTGACAGAGATTACAAGTAGGCAGAGAGGCAGGCAGAGAGAGAGAGAGAAGGAAGCAGGCTCCCTGCTGAGCAGAGAGCCTGATGCGGGACTCGATCCCAGGACCCTGAGATCATGACCTGAGCCGAAGGCAGTGGCTTAACCCACTGAGCCGCCCAGGCGCCCCGAAGTTTTTGTATTGATTATATGAAGAAATCGTATTTTAGATATATTAAATTAAAAGTATTACTAAGATTATTTTCACTTTTTTTCTTTTTACTTTTCTAACATGGTTATTCAAAAATTAAAAATAATACATATGGCTTACATTACATGGTTTTTTTGGACCGATTTTAATTCTCATTACCCCACTAACCCTCTCTTGCTGTGGCCTGACTGCATTCTCTACGTCAAATCTGTAATTCACTCATCATGCTGTGCAAGTTGATCTTGTAATTCTTCTGCTTCAATCCTTCTGTGGTTCCCCATTGCTTATTGAACGTAATTCAGACTTTTTAGCCTAATGATACAAAGAGACTACCTTTGGGGTATCTGGGTGGCCCAGTGGTTGAGCATCCAGCTCTTGATTTCAGCTTGTGTCATCATCTCAGGGTCATGGGATGGAGCCCGTACGTCGGGCTCTGTGCTGAGCATGGCACTTGCTTGGAATTCTCACTTTCCTTCTCCCTCTGCCCCCTCCCTTTGTGCCCCCCGCCGAGAGACTGCCTTTATTTCACTTCTGCCTGTCTTCCCAGCGACAGTTTAATACTGCAGCCATGGAAATTCTCAATAATGGACCTCTCAGATGTCTAATATTAAATGACTTAACTTTCTGGTGAATCCTGTATGATGAGTAAATTGCTGCATGTAACTTTGTGTTCTGTTTGCTGTTCTCAGAACTTATGTTCTCTCTTTGCTTCGGGTTTTTGCACATGATTTCTCTCTCTCTCTCAAATACTTTCTCCTTGTTCCTTGGCAAGCTCCCTCCTTTAAGACTCTTAGCTTAAATGTCACATCGTGGGGCGCCTGGGTGGCTCAGTGGGTTAAGCCGCTGCCTTCGGCTCAGGTCATGATCCCAGGGTCCTGGGATCGAGCCCCGCATCAGGCTCTCTGCTCGGCGGGAGCCTGCTTCCTTCTCTCTCTCTCTGCCTGCCTCTTTGCCTGCTTCTGATCTCTCTCTGTCAAATAAATAAATAAAATCTTTAAAAAAAAAAATGTCACATCGTGTGTGTGGACTTCCCCACCCTCTCCTTCACCTTATCTGCTCCTGGGTTAACTTGTATATATGCCTAGGTATAATGGTTGGGCTGCATTGGAATCCTAACGCTGTCACAGACAATTGTGAGATCATATGTGAGTTAATGAACTGAGCCTCAGTTCCCTCAGCTGTATGCAGAAATAATAAGAATTCAACCCTGGGACACCCAGCTGGCTTAGTTGGTAGAGCAGGCAACTCTTGATCTCAGAGGTGTGAGTTCAAGCCCCATGTTGGGTATAGTGCTTACTTAAAAAAAATATATAAAAACAAGCTAGTCTCCCTGCTTGGTGGGAGCCCGCTTCTCCGTTTCCCTCTGCCACTCCCCCTGCTTATGCTCTCTCTCTTTCTCTCTCAAATAAATAAATAAAATCTTTTAAAAGAATTTTAAAAAGAATAATTTAAAAGAAGAAGTCCAACCCTTACAGGGTTGTAAAGTGCTTAGTATATATAGTGCCTGGCACATAGAAAGTACACACTTAATTTTATGTTAAAAAAGCAGCCATCAAATTCTGTTTATTTCTTGCCTCTTTTTTAAGTGTATAAGGCTAAAGGATTAGAAATAAGGTATTAAGGCAAAGAAAAAATGAGAAAAGAATAATAAACCAGGGATGCCTGGGTGACTCAGTCATTAAGCATTTGCCTTCGGCTTGGATCATGATCTCAGGGTCCTAGGATTGAGCCCCACATCAGGCTCCCTGCTCGGCGGGAAGCTTGCTTCTCACTCTCCTACTCCCCCTGCATTTGTTCCCTGTCTCGCTGTGTCTCTCTCTGTCAAATAAATAAATAAAATCTTAAATTAATAATAATAATAATAATAAACAACCTGTGGCAAAGTTAGTATATAGACTAGAAAACACAGTATAGTTACTAAAGATGGGTTCCATTTTTGGCTCTGAGTTTTCTCAAACAAAGCAAAGAAGAAAATAAAGCTCAACTTCCAGATTCATGGTGTTTATAAAATCAAACGTGTGTGTGTGTGTGTGTGTGTGTGTGTGTGTTTTAAGATTTTATTTATTTATTTGAGAGAGGGAGGGTGAGAGCAGGAGTTGGGGGGTGGGGGTGGGCAGAGGAAGAAGCAGGCTCCCTGTATACTGAGCAGGGAGTCCCATGTGGGTCTCCATCCCAGGACCCTGAGATTGTGACCTGAGCTGAAGGCAGATGCTTTACTGACTGGGCCACCCAGGTGCCTCCAAACACATGTTGTTTAAGAGAAGTACAACTTTTTTTGATTGTTAGATCTCTCTCTCTCTCTCTCTTTTTTTTTTTTTAAAGATTTTATTTGACAGAGAGAGAGAGAGAGCGCACACCAAGCAGAGGGAGTGGCAGTCAGGGGGAGAGGGAGAAACAGGCTCTCTGCTCAGCAGGGGCTCGACCCCAAGACCCTGAGATCATGACCTGAGCTAAAGGCAGATGCTTAACTGATGGAGCAGCCTAGGTGCCCCCTTGATCATTAGATCTGTGAAAATTTTTATCACTGGTCTTCATGGTGGGGACCCTGTGGTTTTGTGAGGGGGACAATCCCAGTAATAAACATAGTAGTGAGTTTTTAAAGATTTCTTCTTATAATTCTTCTCAATCCAGGTTCATGTAATGCCAGTGAACATTGTCCGAAGACCCAGATTAGTGTATAAGTATACAGTTCACTGACGGCTTGGCTTGGTTCGGAGCTAACAGGGATGACAAGTTGCAGGGTTGTTTATTCCCAGCATCTAGACTGTTGCCTGACACATAGAAAATAGTTGCTTGAATTATTGAACGAATGTGTCCTTAAATACTCCTCAATGAATATTTATTATTTTAATTAAAAAATTTTGGGGGGGCATCTGGGTGGCTCAGCCGTTAAGCGTCTGCCTTCGGCTCAGGTCATGATCCCAGGGTCTTGGGATCGAGCCCCACATCCGCTCCCTGCTCAGCAGGAAGCCTGCTTCTCCCTCTCCCACTCTCCCTGCTTGTGTTCCCTCTGTTGCTGTATTTCTCTCTATCAAATAAAACTTAAAAAAAAGAAAATAATTTTGTTTTACTTTCTGTTTTTTTTTTTTAAGTTTTTGTTTGTTTGTTTGTTTTTTATTTTTTAAGTAATCTCTCCACCCAGCCTGGGGCTCGAATTTACAGTCCCAAGATTAAGAGTCGCATGCTCTTCTCACTGAGCCAGCCAGGTGCCCCTGAAACTATTTTCTTAATAATACTGAGACTTTACTTCCTTTTTTTGCTATTACTCACTTTGATTCACCATGGAGTTGTCTGAGGCTACAGTTAAGAGTGATTTCAGGAGGGGTGCCTGGGTGGCTCAGTGGGTTAAGCCTCTGCCTCTGGCTCAGGTCGTGGTCTCAGGGTCCTGGGATTGAGCTGCTCAGTGGGGAGCCTGCTTCCCCCTCTCTCTCTGCTTGCCTCTCTGCCTACTAGTGATCTCTCTCTCTCTGTCAAATAAATAAATAAAATCTTAAAAAAAAAAACAAAAAGAGTGATTTCAGGAGCACCTGGGTGGCTCAGTGGGTTAAGCCTCTGCCTTCAGCTCAGGTCATGATCCCAGTGTCTTGGGATCGAGCCCCGCATCCGGCTGTCTGCTCCGCAAAGAGCCTGTTTCCTTCGCTTTCTCTCTCTGCCTGCCTCTCTGCCTACTTGTGATCTCTGTCTGTCAAATAAATAAATAAAATCTTTAAAAAAACCAAAAAGAGTGATTTCACTTCTGCTCTGAGGGCTAATGGAATTTGTGCTTCTGTATTATTGTGTTTAAAATTTTTCTTTTACAATCTAATATAAATATTGATGGATATACTCACAAAGATAGTTTTCAAGAGTTGTAAAGGGGCTCCTGCGACTAACAAGTTTGAGAGCTGTATGAGAGAATATATTGTAAGAAAGATTAAATTATCCTTCACTGTCAATTCTCGGGATGCTCCTTTTTTTAAATAAAGGTTTTATTTATTTGACACAGAGAGAGCTCATAAGTAGGCAGAGAGACAGGCAGAGAAAGAGGGGGAAGCAGGCTCCCAGCTGAGCAGAGAACCTGATGCGGATTCAGTTCCAGGACCCTGAGATCATGACCTGAGCTGAAGGCAAAGGCTTAACCCACTGAGCCACCCAGGTGCTCCTTGGGATGCTCCTTTAACAATAGGTCCTTCATTGAGGCTCCTTTCCTTCCTTTGGGTGTTTTGACACTTTAAAAAGAGTCCAGAATTGCTGCCTCTGGGAGCCCCCAGCTTGGACTTCCTGAATATTATTTCTTTCCTTTTTTTTTTTTTTAAGATTTATTTATTTATTTATTTGACAGACAAATCGCAAGTAGGCAGCGAGGCAGGCAGAGAGAGAGAGGAGAAAGCAAGCTCCCCAAGGAACGGAGAGCCCGATATGGGGCTCGATCCCAGGACCCTGGGATCACGACCTGAGCTGAAGGCAGAGACTTTAAACCACTGAGCCACCCAGGTGCCCCTGAATATTATTTCTTGTAACAACATTTTCTTAAGCATCAGGCAGCAGTGATTTTAGGCTTCTATTCTTAGTCAAGAGTCTTGAGAGCATGTATTTTGCCTGTCTGATTAGGTCAGACCCCAATCAAGTCAGGATTTGGACCTGAGCAGACAGGCAACATACATCTCTGGAGAGGTTCTGTGTGCAAGACCATGATTTTCCTCAGAAAACAGTTCTTGAATTGCTCTAAAAATAGAAAACAAAATGACTAGTTAAGGCCCTAAAGATGGATTGTAAAGAAGGGATGTAATGATCATAGCCAGAAATTTTTTTTTTTTTTTTAAAGATTTTATTTGTTTACTTGACAGAGAGAGATCACAAGTAGGCAGAGAGGCAGGCAGAGAGAGAGAGAGAGGAGGAAGCAGGCTCCCCGCCGAGCAGAGAGCCCGATGCGGGACTCGATCCCAGGACCCTGAGACCATGACCCGAGCCGAAGGCAGTGGCCTAACCCACTGAGCCACCCAGGTGCCCCTTAGCCAGAAATTTTTTATAGTTGTTATTATCAGTTGCATACTGTGGCCATAAAAATTCTCAGTATCAAATAGAATGACTTCCTGATGAACACTTCAAGATGAATTAATTGTTGAATTTGGTCTTAAGCATCCCTTTGAGTTGGCCGGCTGTGTAGAGTTGTTGACTGTTGCCCTATATATCCTATTACAGTTGGGAAAACGGTTGCCAAAAGTATCATTTTTATTTTATGGTAGTTGCTGTTAAGTCATTTTTTTTGATAGACATTAGTTAGTGGCTGAATTATTTTTTTCCTTACGTTTTAATTTAAATTCCACTTAGTTAACATATAGTGTAATATTAGTTCCACGGATAGAATTTAGTGATTCAGTACTTACATACAGTACCCGGTGCTCTTCCCAAGGGGACTCCTTAATCCCCATCACCTACTAAACCCAGCATTCCCCAACCCTGCACTCATTCCCTGCTGTGCACTTCCCCTCCTCCTGTTATCTTTTTTTTTTTTTTTAAGATTTTATTTATTTATTTGACAGACGAGATCATAAGTAGGCAGAGAGGCAGGCAGAAGAGAGGAGGAAGCAGGCTCCCTGCTGAGCAGAGAGCACGATGTGGGTGGGGCACGATCCCAGGACCCTGAGATCATAACCTGAGCCGAAAGCAGAGGCTTAACCCACTGAGCCACCCAGGTGCCCCACTCCCATTATCTTTTGAGATAACACACCTAGTACATACCAAACTATAATCATGTTTAAGAAGAACTAAGAGAGGGCGCCTGGGTGGCTCAGTGGGTTGAGCCGCTGCCTTCGGCTCAGGTCATGATCTCAGGGTCCTGGGATCGAGTCCCGCATCGGGCTCTCTGCTCAGCAGGGAGCCTGCTTCCCTCTCTCTCTCTCTGCCTGCCTCTCCATCTACTTGTGATTTCTCTCTGTCAAATAAATAAATAAAATCTTTAAAAAAAAAAAAAAAAAAGAAGAACTAAGAGAATTTGAGGTTAGCATTTTATACCCTACTCTTATTAATTTCTCCTGTATTTTTTTCCTCACTAAAACTTTTATTCCTTTATCTTAGTCCATCTTTGTACCCCTGGCACTGAGGGGGTTCTCAATAAAACCACAGTGAACCAATAAATGAGTTGGTAGCAAGAGGGAGTTCATGTATGTTGGGGCTTTAGTGCTCCAAAATGCTGTGGCACTATTTAAGGACCCTGATAAAGTGTACTAGACTAAAAGGAGTTTTAAGATTAGGCAATTTGATCTCTGTGCTGTTTTGGAAGTTCTTAAGACTTCAACATGTCTGCTTATAACATTTGGATCCTGAGTTTGAGCATCCTCTCAGATCCTATCAGGAACAAGACCCATTTGCTTGGATAGGATTCACGCTGATTAAAGCTTTACCGTGTGATTTGGGGGCTTTTTTTAGTGATGCGTTTAAAGCCAAGAGATCTAAGCATTTTGATGGTATATGCAATTTGTCTGAATTACATTTGAATTCTAAAACCATTTAAGTGCTCTCTAGTCCTGGATACCAGGCATATAGACACGAGTGAGATTTGGCCCTTGCTTGGGTAAAACTCACGTAGTAGTGGAGAAGGCAGACCCAAACAATGGGCAATGTAATGACTTTGTATGTACACGAAGGATTTATGGTAATTCTGGATACTGGCGGTGAGGGCACTTTGCACAGACATCTCATCCAGGCCCTGGAGGTTTTGGGGAGGTTACTTTGGTGGTAGTGTGGTTATTGAAATGACAGAGTAGACCTTGGATGGACTGACTAATGATGAGGTCTTAAGTGAGCTGAATTCAGGACCCGAACCAGGTATCAGGTATGGAAAGAAAGGTGTTTTTAATAATTTGGGCTGTGATGTCAGTTTTTAGAGATTAAGCAGTGGTTCGAAAAAAAGGGCAAGTGGTTCTCAAAAAGAGGCAGTTTTGCCTCCTGGGGGGCATTTGGCAATGTCTGGAGATATTCTTGGTTGTTACAAGTAGGGGCATCTAGTGGGTGAGGCCAGAAATGCTGCTGGACACCCTACAGTGTTCCCTATAGAGTGGCCTCTAACATCGAAGAATTATTCAGCTCAAATTGTCGATGATGGGAAGTCGAGAAATCCTGGACTACAGTCAAATTCCAGCTCTTCCAAATACTGCCCTTGGGCTCCAGAACAAAGTAGATTCAATCTCTGAACCTGTTTGCCCTTTTGCAAAAAGCAGGTGTTGACAGTACTTCTCTTGGAGGATTATTCCCTCTTCTAATAGCATATAAATTGTGGGAGTGCAGGGACTTTTGTCTATTTAAAAAAATAGATTCATTAGGTACTGGGTGGCTCAGTGGGTTAAAGCCTCTGCCTTCGGCTCAGGTCATGATCCCAGGGTCCTGGGATCGAGCCCCGCATCAGGCTCTCTGCTCAGCTGGGAGCCTGCTTCCTCCTCTTTCTCTGCCTGCCTCTCTGCCTACTTGTGATCTCTGTCAAATAAATAAATAAATAAAATCTTAAAAAAAAAAAAGATTCATTGAAGTGATGAATGTAAAGTACATGATAACAGTGACCTGACATGCATTAAATACTTAATAAATGATACCTGTGACTGTCATTAGTTTAAATATTCTTATTTTGTCCTTCCTTTTAGTCTTTTATTTATTTATTTATTTATTTATTTATTTTAAAGAGTTATTTATTTATTTATTTGAGAGAGAGACAGTGAGAGAGCATGAGCGAGGAGGTCAGAGAGAGAAGCAGACTCCCCGTGGAGCTGGGAGCCTGATGTGGGACTCGATTCCGGGACTCCAGGATCATGACCTGAGCCAAAGGCAGTCGTCCAACCAACTGAGCCACCCAGGCGTCCCTAGTCTTTTATTTTTTAAAATCCTTCTAGTCTTTTTTAAAAAACACGTTGACTGAGGTTATTATTAGTGCAAAAAAAGTGCACTAATTTTAAGTATGCAATTTGATGAATTTTGACAAATGTATACAGTTGTGTAGCCACCCACTGTAATTATGATCTTGAACATCGGCATTACTATCCTCCCCACCCCCACATTTGCTCATGTTGCCTTGTAGCCATGATTCTGGAAACCACTGGTCTTTTTATCCTATTACTTATAGTTATGTTTTTTCTAGAATCTCATATAAGTAAATCATTCATTAGTTAGTCCTCAGTGTCTTGCTTCTTCCTTGGCATAAAGCTGTTGAGATTCATCCATGTTCTTATTTATAACTGTAGTTAATTTATTCTTATTGCTGAGGACCAGTGTATGTATGTTTTTACATTGTATGATTTTTACCATAATTTGTTTATGCATTTGCCAGTTGATAGACATTGGCTTGTTTCTGGTTTTTGGCTAGTATAAACGCATCTATTAATGAACATTTGAGTTAAGTCTTTGGGCAGATAGGTTTTCATTTCTCTTAAGTAGATAGATGCCTATGAGTGGACTTGCTGGGTCTTATGGTAAATGTATGCTTAACTCTTTAAGAAATTGCCAGACTGGGGTCGCCTGGGTGGCTCAGTGGGGTAAGCCTCTGCCTTCAGCTCAGGTCATGATCTCAGGGTCCTGGGATTGAGCCCTGCATTGGGTTGTCTGCTTGGCAGGGAGCCTGCTTCCCTCCCCCCCCTTTGCCTGCCTTTCTGCCTACTTGTGATCTCTCTCTGTGTCAAATAAATAAGTAAAATCTTAAAAAAAAAAAAAAAGATATTGCCAGACTGTTCTCCAAAGTGTCTGTACCATTTTGCATGCCTGCCAGCAGTGTTTGGGATTCCACATGCTTCCTGTCCTTGCCAATATTTGGTATTGCCATTCTTTTTCTTTTAAAAAGCTTTATCAAGGTATAATGGCATGCAGTAAGCCACACATACTTGAGGGGCACAATTTGATAAGTTTTGACACATGTGTATACCCTTGAAACCATCACCATTGTTTGCCATTCCGGGGGTGTATAGTGATATATATCCTTCTGTTTCTAATTTCCCTTTCCATACTGATCGATCTTGTTGAGCATCTTTTAATGTATTTATTTGCCATTCATAAAACTTCTTTTGTGGGTTTTCTTTTCATACCTTTTGTCCATTTTTTATCAGTTGTTTGTCTATGTATACAGTTATAAGGTTTCTTTATTCTGGAAACAAATGTTTTGCAAGTATTTTCCTCCAGTCTGTGGCTTGCCTTTTCCTTTTCTTCACAATAGTTTTAGTTTGAATAATAGGTTGGATGGCAACGCTTTTAATCGAGACAGCAGAGACAGGAGCAAATTTGGAAGGGTAAGATTATGAGTTTATTTTGACTATATGGAGTGTAAAGTGCTTCAGAGCTCCCCATCTCTCACCAGGCAGGTAGAAACATGGATCTGGAGCTGAGAAGGGAGTAGGGCTTTCGATACAGAGCTGGAAGCCATCAGTAAATAGTTTTCCAAGTTATGCAAATGAAGTAAGTAACTGAGGACCATCTTGAGTAGAAAGTAAAGAAGAACAGAGCATTTTAATAGCTTGGTGGACACTGGGGAGGGTATATGATATGGTGAGTATTGTGAAATGTGTAAACCTGACGATTCACAGACCTGTACCCCTGGGGCAAATAATACATTATATGTTAATAAAAATAATTAATAAAAAAATAAATAATAAAAAAATTTTGGTGTGGAAATAGACCAGACTATGTTCTGTTTTTTGCATGTTCTGTCTTTGCAGTATTATCTGTCCATTGCAGTCTTTCTGTATGTAGTCATCAAACAAGTAATTATCTCTGGGAGATAGATCTCCATACTCTTTGGTGAGGAACCGATTCTTGAGTTAGTTGTATTGAAAACCAGGTAAACATTTTCCAATTTACGCTGAAACACAGGAACATCCTCTGCTTAGAGAGTTTGTGTAGGACACTGTTTGCCTTACTAACGTCCCTACAGAAATGCAGTGGATTTGGTAAAGATGTTTCTTACAGCATGTGTCGGTGAAAACCTAGGACATATCAAAATTCAGTTCTGCAAAAACAGATTTTACAGGGCCCAGGATAATATGGTCCACGTGGTAAGCATTTTCATGGTAATATTTTGCTCAAGATAAAACCTAGACTGGCTCAAGGTTTTTTTAAGGGTGTTAAAAAATGAGCCCAAAGATTCATTGGGACTAATTCAAGGGCTTCTGGGAGGTGGGAGTAGGCAGAAGGAGGTGAAACAGGCCAGCTTCCAAGGCTCCACGCTGACTTTTATGTATGTATGTCCGTATGCGTAGATGTCTGTATGTGTATTTTTAATGTGGAAAATTTCAAATACAAAATTAGAATGCTACAGTGAACTTAAATTGTTCATCCAGCTTCAATAATTATCAGTTGAATCCTGTTTCATTTATATATCCTCCTACTCTACCTGAAGCATATGCCACACATGGTATTCTTCTCTAAATATGGTAGTAATGTGTCGTTGAAAGATAAGGACTCTTTTAAAACACATTACCACAGTACCATCAACAATAACTTAGTGTTCCCCTAGTATCATCAAATATCTGTCTTTTCAGTGTTCAGATTTCCACATCTGGCTAATCATTTTTTTAAAATGTCTGTCTGGGGGCACCTGGGTGGCTCAGTGGGTTAAGCCTCTGCCTTCGGCTCAGGTCGTGATCTCAGGGTCCTGGGATCGAGGCCTGCATCGGGCTCTCTGCTCAGCGGAGAGCCTGCTTCCCCCTACCCCTCTGCCTGCCTCTCTGCCTACTTGTGATCTCTCTGTCTGTCAAAAAAAGAAATAAAATCTTTTAAAAAAGTAAAAATAAGATGTCTGTGTGTCTGGAGTGTGTGGGTGGCTCAGTCATTTAAGCATCCGACTCTTCATTTTGATTTGGGTGGTGATTGCAGGGTGATGAGATTGAGCCCCATGTTAGGCTCTGGCTCAGTGGGGAGTCGGCTTGAGATTCTCTCTCTCCTTTCGCAAAAGATCTTTTTAAAAAAAAATAAGTAGGGTGCCTGAGTGGCTCAGTGGGTTAAGCCGCTCGCTGCCTTCGGCTCAGGTCATGATCTCAGGGTCCTGGGATTGAGTCCCATATCGGGCTCTCTGCTCAGCGGGGAGCCTGCTTCCCTCTCTCTCTCTCTGTCTGCCTATCTACTTGTAATCTCTCTCTGTCAAATAAATAAATAAAATCTTAAAAAAAAAAATAAGTAAAAGTACAGTGTCTGTTCAAATCAGGATCCAGGTCAGGTTCATAGCTTGCAGTATGTTGAATAGATCTCAAGTTCTTTTAAGTCTGTAGTTTCCCCCATACTATTTATTTGTTGAAGGAAGTATGTTTGTTACTAAGAGTGTCCCACGGTCTGTGATGCTTGGGTGGCTCAGTCAGTTAAGCGTCTGCCTTTGGCTCAGGTCATTATCCCACGGTCCTGGGATCAAGTCCTGCATCAGGCTCCTTGCTTGGCGGGGAGCATGCTTCTCCCTCTGCCTCTACCTGCCACTCCCCCTGCATGTGCTGTCTTTCCCTCTCTTTCTCTGACAAATAAATAAATTTTTTTTTTTTTTTTTTTTTTTATTTGTCATAGAGAGAGAAGCGAGAGCAAGCACAGGCAGACAGAGTGGCAGGCAGAGGCAGAGGGAGAAGCAGGCTCCCTGCCAAGCAAGGAGCCCGATGTGGGACTCGATCCCAGGACGCTGGGATCATGACCTGAGCCGAAGGCAGCTGCTTAACCAACTGAGCCACCCAGGCGTCCCTAAATAAATATTTTTTAAAAGAGTTTCCCACAGTCTGAATTTTTAATTTCTGAAAAAGTTGAGGTATGATTTATGTACAATAAAATTTACCTATTTTAGCGTATGGATTTTGACAAATACATAGAGTTGTTTACTTACCACTATAGTCATGGTCTCTAACAGTTCCATCATTTCCCCAAATTCCCTTCTGTCCCCACTGACCTCTTGACAGCCAATGAACAGTCTTTCCACAGTCTGGATTTTGCTGGTTCTCTCCATCCCCATGGTATCATTTAGCATGTTTCTCTATTCCTTGTGTGTCTTATAAAATAGTAGTTACAGCTAGTTCTAGATATTTGATGATTGAAGACCTATTTTTTTATTTTTTTGGAGGGAACACTTCATAGGAATGGTGTGTACTTCCATCAAGTCTTCTCATTTTTTGATGTTAGGAACCCATAGTAATCAGTGTCCATGTTTATAATTTTATTTGGGGTTATAGATGGTGACGTTCTGGTTCTGTCATTTCTTTGTTATTAGCTAGAATATTTATATAAAGAGAAGTTTCCCTGTTGACTCGAACATTTACTTTTTTTTATTTTTGCAATTAACATACAGTTAAATTGTTTATTTATGTTTGCAGTTCCATGAACTTTGAACACGTGTAGATTCATGTGACCACCACTATATTCAGGGTACAAAACACTGCAGTTACCTCAAAAAACTCTCTTGTGCAATTCTGTTGCAGTCATCTCCTTGCATCCCTGCTCCCTGGCAGCTGATCTGTTCTCCTTCCGTTCATTGACTTCCTTGGTTTTCCTTAAGTGTGGTGTGTAAAAGGAAAAGCAGAATACATGCTCCTTTGTCCCCCACTTTTTTTTCCTTACCATATTTCAGTATGAGTTGGATTCCTAGTGTACTCCAAAGACAGCTGGCTTGCTTTCTTTTTTGGTTTATGAAAAGTATTATCAAGTCATGGATTTAAACATATTTGATGCATTTCGGTCCATTATGGTTATTTTTCTTATTGATGTTCACATTGACCTAGCTTTGCCCAATGGAAGCCTCTTTAAATTGGCTCCTCGGTCTTTTTGACACAACTCCAGGGAACTTTGCTAGCTTCCTTGCTTCCTACTTAGACAAGGTATTCTAGGCCCATCTTGTAGTTTCCTCCTCTGACCTAGAATTGACCATTCTCCAAACAGACCTGTTTCTTCTGGCATCACTTTGCTTCTAACTATCTTTTCATATCCTGAGACTCTATTTGAAAGAAAGGACTACACAACCTAAAAGTAGTTTGAAAGCAGCAAATCTAGAGGAATGGATTATATATTATGTGTTTCAATAATCCTTCATAAATGTAGTTTTTAAATTTAGGTTTGTGATAAAAGTTGAGTAGCACACAGTTGGGAGTTATATTTTAGGTTAAGATCCTGAAATATGGGTAATCTGTAATGCTGAGTATGGCTGAATCTATTGAGAGATCAAGTGACCAGGCGGTAGAATTGATTTTTTCTTTTTTATGGAAATTGTGTATTTCTAACCTAAATGAATGGCTTTCCCACAAGACCAGGATTTTTCTGAGTTGGGGGGACGGGGATGGGAATCCCAGGCAGAAACACCATCCCCAGCTAAACACCAATTGCTGAATGTTCTATATATTCTTTAGGAGAGCATAGCCTGGAAAAAATTGTGGGTAATACAATTTTTATTTTATTTATTTATTTGACAGAGAGAGAGAGAGAGAACATAAGTAGGCAGAGCATCAGACAGAGGGAGAGGAAGAAGCAGGCTCTCCCCTGAGCTGGGAGCCCAATGTGGGGCTCGATCCCAGGACCTTGAGATCCTGACCTGAACCAGAGGCAGCTGCTTAACCGACTGAGCCACGCAGGTACCCCCCAAACCTTGATGTTTTGCTGGAGCAATCTATTTAGAACTTTCTTTGAAACTACCAAGAGTAGGGACGCTTGGGTGCCTCGGTTGGTTCAGCATTCGCCTTTGGCTCAGGTCATGATCTCAGAGTCCTGGGATCTAGTTCCTCATCAGGCTCCTTGCTCAGTGGGGAGCCTGCCTCTCCCTCTGCCTATCGTTCCTGTTCTTGTGCCCAATTTCTCTCTCTCTCTCTCTGGCAAATAAATAAATAAAATCTTAAAAAAGAAAAGAAAAGAAACAACCAGGATTAACGAGTTGTAAAAGAGGTCCATAAATTGGTTAATTAGTTGACTGTATAGTAGGGCTATGAATTTTTTTAAAGATTTTATTTATTTATTCAAGGGGGGATGGCACACAAGCAGGGGGAGGAGCAGAGGCGAGGGAAGAGAGACAAGCAGACTTTGCACTGAGCTCAGAGCCCAGTGGGGCTCGATCCCACAACCTTGGGATCATCACCTGAGCCCAAACCAAGAGTTGGATGCTCAACCAACTGAGCCACCAAGGTGCCCCAGTAGGTATGAATTTTATTTCACGAAATCAGGTAACCAGGAAATGTTACAATATTTTAATTCTTTTGTATGAAATTAAATCCAGCCTTGGGACACATGCCCCTCCCACCCCAATCCACCAAACTGATGAAAAATTCGGTCTTAGTGATTAAGAATGGGCATCCACCCCTCTTCCGGGTTGTAGAAGAATCTCAGAGCCAGGCAAAGGGTGAAAGGTAATTTTCAGTCCATAATGGCTGTGACTGGTAGGAATGTTGTCTGAACGAGTATGGTTCCTTGAGGTTTGGTGGCTCTAACAGTTATGGCCAACTTTAGGCACACAAATTTTTGCTAGCTATGGGGATTCCAGGGTAGAAGTTTTGGCTTTCTTAGGTACAACACACATCCATTTCTTTCCAAGGACCTGTCATTTATCTGGAGCACTGCTAGAAGTGGGGTTGCAGGCCCTGTCTTATTGTGGGTCCTGAAGAAGTCCTTCCTCTTACTAGATAATTCACTCATTTTTTAAAAAAGTATTTTTTAATGTATTCATTAGAGAGAGAGAGGGAGACAGAACACAAGCAGGGGGTGAGGCAGAGAGAGAGAAAGAGAGAGAGAGAGAGAGAGAGAGAAGCAGGCTCCCTGCCGAGCAGGGAGCCCATCTCTGGGCTCAATCCCAGGACCTGGGGATCATGACCTGAGCCCAAGGCACACGCTTAACCATCTGAGCCATGCAGGCGCCCCAGATCACTCCTTTTTTCTTCTCGTTTCTACCTTGCTGCCCTCAAAGGTACTGTTCTTCCACGCTTCCCTCAGCGCCATCTCCTCAAGGAGCTCACATTTTCAGAAAACAAACACAAACCTCCCTTGAGGCTAGGACTGTCTTGGAGACTGGGGAATACAGTGAGAATAAAACATCACTGATGCCTTAATAGCTATGCAGCTACTTTTTTTTCTTCATTGATTCTTTTAGTCCCTGTCGTGGTTTTAAAGATCTGTCTACAAATTCTTTGGTTCTCCTTTCTTTAAAAGATGGAGCTTAATTCTCCTCCCCTCGACTGTGGGCTGGACTTCTGACTCCCTTCTAGTAGCTGGAAAACAGTGGAAGCAATGAGACCTCACATCCCAGATGAGGTTGTCAGGAGACTTCAGCCTGTCTCGGGCGTACTCTTTCCCTCTCTCTCTCAAATCACTTGCTGTAAGGAAGACTAGCTGCCATGATGCGAGGCAGCCCTGGACAGACGAGAGCCACTTGCTGTGTTGTGAAGACAGGCAGCCGATGGTGAGGGCCACATGGTAAGGAAGAAAGCCTGCCAGCGACCACGTGAGTGAGTTTGGAAGGGGATCCTGCATTAGTTGAGCCTTGAGATGACTCCAGCCCTGGCCAACAGCTTGACTTACTATCCTGGCTTCACAAGGGCTGAGTTATATAAGCCTGTGATTTTGGGGGCTGGGGGACTGTCTCCTTTCTTTCAACACTGGCTCTGTTGTACCCAAGGGATGAGTCTCTGGCTAAGCTTTCTCTCCTGGGTAGGTCTCTCAGGGGCACTGGGATATGTGTGTGTGTGTGTGTGTGTGTGTGTGTGTGTTTTGGAAGCAGCTATCTTTTGATTAACAGCACTGCAGGACAACTGACTTTCAGGCAGTGATGTGTGCCTGTGGTAATAGCCGAATCTTCAACCATTTGCTTTCCTCTTCAGAGTCTTTGCTCTGTCCCTGGTCTTTCGTCCCACAGATTAAGAGTTAGTCCACGCTCATGTTCACTCTTATTAAGGCAAGAGCCAAAAGGTCGTTGCGCAGTGAAATTCAGTTTTCCTTTGCCTGGTATCTGTCACTAGGTTTTGAACTTTTTTTCAACCCCTTTCTTGGGTGATGGATAATTTTATGTATCAACTCCACTGGTGCCTAGACATTTGGTCAAACATTATTCTGTGTGTGTATCAGGATGTTTGTGGATGAGAGTAACATTAGAATTGGTAGACTGAGTAAAGTAGATTAACCTTCCCAATTGGGTGAGCCTCATCTAATCACTTGAAGACCTGAAAAGAAGAAAAAGTCTGAATAAGAGTGAACTAACTCCTCCTGCTAGACTGATTGAATTGGGACATCAGTCTTCTCTTGCTTTGGATTTGAGCTGAAGCCTTGCTCTTCTTGGGTCTCCATCCTGCTGGCTCTTAGCCTGGAACTTAAACCATAAGCTCTCAGCAGGCTTTCGTACTCCCCAAATAGAATCATACCGTTGGCTCTCCTGGGTCTCCAGTTTGTTGACTGCAGATCTTGGGACTTTTTGGCCTCCATAATTGTATAATCCAATTTTTTATTATCTATCTATCTAGACACACACACACACACACACACACACACACACACACCCTGTTGTTCTGTTTCTCAGAAGAACTGACTAATACATAAGCCTCATCTTTTTTGTAGCCTTACTTTGTTTCATCACTGGCTTGTCCAAGTGCTCCTAAATTTGTCATAGCTTCTGCATAATTAGCTGTGGGTTCTCTTCATGGACACACTCTACCATGAAATGGGTGTCTTCACCATGAGCTAAATAAAAGGAGAAATGCTTGTGTTTTCATAAACTTGGCAGCTCTTTTGGAAACATGTCACACTAAAGCTAGGCATCATTCTTTATATTCTTGTTTTGCAGTGGGTTTCTTTCTCCCAAGCTCTCTCCATATACTCCCATGGGCCTCAGAAGCACATGTGCCTATTGGGCAGGATCCTGGGAATTCTTCCTGGATAGAGGAGCCCATAGTGAAGGTGCTCACATAGGTTTTCCAAAAACCTGCAAAGTGGCAGTCAGAACTTTTAAAGTTTTATTTACTTGTTTATTTATTTATTTTCAAGTAGAATCCACACTCTACATGGGGCTTGAGCTTAGCAATCCTCAGATCAAGAGTTATGTCGTCTTCTGACTATGCTAGCCAGGTGCCCCAGAATTTTTAAATTACTGTGATAATTCCAAACTATAGCATTATCTACCTATTTTTAGAGGACAGTTGCCCCCCCCCCCAAAAAAAAGACTTTAGATTTAGAACAGTTACCATTAGCCTGTCTTTCTAACAGTAGACAAGCAAGTCGTTTATCTATTGTGGTGACTCCCAGCTGGTGGTAATGAAATTGTCATCAGTAAGAGATTTCTTACTTGTTTTAAAAAGTAGGAATATGTATCTATATTGTCTGAAACCAGTTTTACATTATTGAGATGCACGTTTGGAAGAAGGGGAATGTGGGACAGCTGGGTGGCTCAGTCAGTTGGGCATCTGCCTTCAGCTCAGGTTGTGATCTCAGCGTCTTGGGATGGCCCAGCATCAGGCTCATTGCCCAGGAGGGAGTCTGCTTCTCCCTCTCCCTGCCGCTCCACCTGCTTGTTCTCACTCTCTCTCTGACAAATAAATAAATAAAATCTTAAAACAAATGAAAGTAAAAGAAGGGGAATGCTTTTAGTAATTTATAAGAGAATTACAAAATCTGTACTGGGAAAGATTTGTTACTGAATACAGTAGTAAGCAGAGTAGGAGAAATCCTACTGTTAACATACCAGAAAAGGAAGTTCTTTGAAATTCCTCAGTCTCCATCTTTTCAAATATGGTTTACTTACATGTTCATCAGTAGCTGACGTGGAGGCATGCCTGGCTGGCTCAGTCTTTAGGCTTCTGCCTCAGGTCATGATCCTAGGGTCCTGGGATCAAGCCCCGAGTCAGGGTACCTGCTCTGTGGGAGGCCTGCTTCTCCTTTTCCCATTTCCTCTGCTTGTGTTCCCTCCCTGGCTATCTTTCCCTCTGTCAAATAAATAAAATCTTTTAAAAAAAATAGCTGACATGTATTTCAGTGTTTCCTAAGAATTTTATCCAAATCAATGTCTCATGTACCTGCTATTACATATCTTATCTGCCTTTGTGACATATGACATTTAGTAAGAAGAGTTCGTGAGTTCAAGATATTTCTCTCATTATTGATTTTTCTTAATAACCAGTAACTGGGGCCCCTGGGTGGCTCAGCTGGTTAAGCGTCTGCCTTCAGCTCAGGTCATGATCCCAGGGTGCTAGGATAGAGCCCTGTGTCGGGCTCCCTGCTCAGCGGGAGAGTCTCCTTCTCTCTCTCCCTCTTCCCCCCCCCCCGCCCATGCTCTCTCTCTCTCTCTCTCTCACTTGTTCTTTTTGTCTTTCTCAAAAAAAAAAGATAACAAATCTACAATTGTCATATAGATGGCCACAAAATTCTTTTAGTTTTAAAAAGAGGTTCTGAAAATGTTGGAAACCACTGGACTAGATATCTTTGGAGCTATTTCTAGCTCTGATATGTGGAAAAGGAACTGTGGCTTAAGGAGGGAGTGTATGTTAGGATGTGTGTGAAGAGTATCGCAGAGCATGCTGGTGAAATCCACAGGGCTTTGGCTGGTTTCTAGTCATTCCTTTTTTTTCCCCCCCTACATACCCCAGGGGTTTGATTCATCTTTTTTCTAAGAGTCATTTGGTAATCTGTTGTTCTCTCTGCCCATAAAGCCTTCTCTGAAAGAGCATGCAGGTGCCTCAGCTTTCCCTTACTTTGTTAGCTCTGAAAGCATTTGATGCTTTTTCAATTTCAAGGGTTTTTACTGCCAGTAACAATAGAGAATGAAATGAATGAATAAAATCATATGCATTTTAGAACTTAGAATTTTATTAAAAATAAGAGGTTCCCCTAAACTTCATTGAAGAATAAATGAGTAGAACTCAATTTTCTAGTAGTTGCTGGAATAAAGGCAATAAACTAAGTGATGTCCGAAGTTTCTTCCAACTCAAACATCTTTAATTTTCAGAGAGAAATTACTCACTTTCCCTCATTTTGTCACGGTCTTATTCTGGGAAGTACATAACCATCTTTTCTTCTCTTCTCTATCGTTAGGCCCTGAAGATAATCACTTATAGGCCATTGAATTCATTTTATCACAGAGGAGGAGAAGCTCCAGGTTATTGTTTTTAGTCTCTCCCTCTTTTTTTCTTTTTTTTTTTTTTTAAGATTTTATTTATTTGACCCAAAGAGGGAGAGTACAAGCAGGGGGAGTGGCAGACAGAGAGGAAGGGAGAAGCAGGCTTCCCACTGAGCAGGCAGCCTGACTCAGGGCTCCATCCCAGGACTCTGAGATCATGACCTGAGCCAAAGGCAGGCGCTTAACCGACTGAGCCACCCAGGCCCCCTGTTGCCTTTTTTTTTTTCTTTTTTAAAATTTTTATTTATTTATTTTTAAAAGATTTTATTTATTTTATTTATTTGACAGAGATCACAAGTAGGCAGAGAGGCAGACAGAGAAACAGAGGGAAGCAGGCTCCCCGCTGAGCAGAGAGCCCAATGTGGGACTTGATCCATGACCTGAGCCGAAGGCAGAGGCTTTAACCCACTGAGCCACCCAGGTGCCATACCTGTTGCTTTTTGCAGGAAAAGTCTACTTAATAAAATCCAATAAACACTATTAACAACAACAGAAAAAACCCCAACACTATTAACAAAAAATCAACTTTGATATAAACTGACACATAACCTTCCATTATTGTAATAGCCTGTGTTTCCTAAAGATACCAGCAATGCCAGGTTCATTCTGCATTTCTCCTCACATTGTGACCTTGACACTTGTCCCACACGCTGTTGAAGTTTGTGTCCCCATCCCTTAACCAGAGCTGGCCTTTGTAACTGTCTCCATCAAAAGAGCATGGCTCAGGCAAAACTGTGCAACTCATGGGGCTAGGTCATAGAAATGCCATGTGCTTCTACCTTCCTCTCTTGGGTTACTTACTTTCGGAACCAAGTTCCCAAGCTGTGCTATGAGGGCTCAAGTGAGACTCCGTGTGGGAGAAATTAAAGCTCCTGGCCCTCAGCCCCAGCTGAGCTCCCAGCTGACATCTAGCCTCAGCTTGCCAGCTGTGTGAGTGAGCCATCCTAAAAGCGGATCCTAATCCTCCAGATCCCCATCATACAGCCCCAGTGGTGCCCGTGTAGAGAGAAGAGCTGTCCCTGCCAAGCCCTACCCAGCTGCAGATTCACAAATACAAGTGAAGACGGTTGTTTCAAGCCACCAAGTTATACAGCAGAGGATGACTGTATTGGCCTTCCGTTCTGCCAGAGCTTAGAGAAGAGAACCTTCTATGTATTAAAGTGCTTCATTGTAGAAACAAAACCTATTTCCACCTTCAGGAGTATTGTTAGCATCATAAAAGAAGAAAAAGAGATTCCGTGTCCTCTTCCCTTAGAGATTTTTTTATCTCCTAGGCTTTCATTTTATGTATTTATTAAATTATGGGTCTTTTTAATTAAAGAATACTGCAGAATTGCAAATGGTGGAAGTACTACCCCCGCCCAGATAACTCCATTCTTATGTACTTCTAATATGGAATGTCGTGTGCATGTTAATAATGGGCAGTGACTTTGGAATCATTCAGGCGAGGTACGGGACCTTGGATAGCAACATCCTCTCTGTAACTGTTTCTTCTCTGCAATGGTATCTACTTTAGATGGTTGTTGTAAGTCTTCCGTGCTATATACATACAAAGTGTTTACATAGTGCCTGTCACACAATCTTGGCTCTTCAGTACTACTGCTAGTCACTATTACTATTACTGGCATTTTTACTTTTAGACAAGGGAGGGGAAGGATAACCAGCAGGAAGATTGCAGTCTGAAATGATGGAGTGAATATTCCTGAGAAGAAGTTAGGGACAGAGGGATGTTGGGAAGTCTAAAGCGACTAAAGAATGAATAAGCATGTTTGAGATTTTTATAAGGCTTAAAATTGCAGTTACGAGGTGAAGACCTGAGGGACTCCTTTGGGAAAAAAAGATTAAGGAGAAGGTGATGAAGAAATTTCAGAATCAGGTTGGGCTGGTGCCAGTTTTTGGACTTCTTGGTGATGGTTGGCATTTACTGATCTATTAGCCAGCGATTTCTCATACATATTACCTGTTGTCACCAGTTCATTTTTTAACAAGCCCTTTACATTTATTAATGAATACTTTAATGCAACAAATGTTTGGATCCTAAGTATTCGGTTCAACTATTTGTTTCCATCAGTTCTTAATTGTTTAGTGTTCAGGCTGGTCACAGAGTAGAGTCAATGACCTAAATGGGAGGAGGGGACTGAGGGAAGATAACTTAATTCCCAGGGTGCTCGTTGGTCCTTATTAGCAGGTCAGGTTAATGTTTGTTACTTTGTTAGAAGACAAAGGATGAATACCCAACTTTTGTATCAACATGGACAGGAGTGGAAGAGATTATGCTGTGTGAAATAAGTCAAGGAGAGGAGAGTCAATTATCATATGGTTTCACTTATTTGTGGAGCATAAGGAATAACACGGAGGACATTGGGAGATGGAGAGGAGAAGGGTGTTGGGGGAAATTGAAGAGGGAGATGAACCATGAGAGACTGTGGACTCTGAAAAACAAACTAAGGTTTTTGGATAGGAGAGGAGGGGGGGTTGGGTGAGCCTGGTGGTGGGTATTAAGGCAGGCACATATTGCATGGAGCACTGGGTGTGGTGCATAAGCAATGAATTCTGGAACACTGAAAAGAAATAAAATAAAATAAAAATCTGAGGAAAACTTAAAAGGATATAATGACAACACACACATAATGTGAAAGATGGGGTCTCTTCTATACGCCATCTGAAATCATGTATTTTGTAATTGACCAATTAAATAAGTGAAGGGCTGATAGCCCAAAACTGGAAGTACAGAAGGGCTCTGCTTATAAGTGGTTCATCTGTAGATTGTATGTATATGGACTTGAATGAATAACAACCTCACACTCTTCCTTACCCCTGCAAAAATACATACATAAATAAATAAACAGCAAAAAAAAAAAAAAAAAAAAAAAAAAAAAAAAAAAAAGACAAATGGCAATTGTTCCCATTTACAAATAGAGAAACTGGGGCTCAGGAGAGTAAAGTGATTTACCTAGAGTAACATAGCTAGGAAGTAGCTCAAGCAAGACAAAACTCAGTTTTTCTGTCTCTGTGATATTTTTGCAGTTACAGAGTGAAATAATGACATTGGCATTTTTTTTTTAACTTTAGTGGAGATAATGTCTTATGAGGGTTTTATTAAAGTCCTATAAGTAAAAGGAAAACAGTTCTTGAAGTGTATGTCTTCTAGTTTCAGATGCTTCAAATTTCCTCAAGCTGTTAAAACTATTATTTTTAATTTTTTCATTTTCTATAATTGACATAGTGTAGTTTATCAGATATTCCTCTCCAATGGCTAAGGTGATTAGGTAAAATTAGTTGTTTGGGAGAACCTAGTGCAATTTTACCTTTAAACATCTAAGAAAATAAAGAGCCTTAAGAATGAAAAGAATCTGTTTCCAGACAGCATATGCTGTTATAAGTCTCTTAGATAAAAGATTTAAAGGTAGAAATGATGTAAGTGATGTTACTTAATTTTCCTGGATAACAAACAAACTTGTGCTCAAGACTAGATGATGGATAAGTAATTTGAAATGTTACAAAGTGGAGAGGTACCTGGGTGGCTCAGTTGGTTAAGCTTCTTTTTTTTAAAGATTTCTTTTATTTATTTATTTATTTATTTATTTGAGAGAGAGAGAGAGAATGAGCAGGGTGTAGGGGTAGAGGGAGAGGGACAAGCAGACTCCCTCCTGAGCAGGGATCTGGATGTGGGGCTCCATCCTAGGACCCTGAGATCATCATCTGAGCTTAGAGTAGACGCTTAACCAACTGAGTCCTATTACTATTTTTTTAAAGTAAACTCTACCCCCAAGATGGGGCTCAAACTCAGGACCCTGAGATCAATGGTCACATGTTCTACCTACTGAGGCAGCCAGGTGCCCCAACATTTTTTTAGGTAGAGAGGGAGAGGGGGGAGGGAGCAGGCTCAGTCCCAGGACCCTGAGATCATGACCTGAGCTGAAAGCAGAGGCTTTAACCCACTGAGCCACCCTGGTGCCCCTCTTCATCTCTTTTTTTAAAGATTCAGTTCATGGGACACCTGGGTGGCTCAGTTGGTTGGGTTTCTGCCTTTGGCTCAGGTCATGATCCCAAGGTCTTGGGATCGAGCCCTGCATTGGGCTCCTTGCTTGGCGAGGAGCCTGCTTTTCCCTCTCCCTCTGCTGCTTGTTCTCTCTCTCTCTCTGTCATATAAATAAATAAAATCTCTAAAGAAAATAAAGATTTTATTCATTAGAGAGAGAGAGAGTATGTGTACAAGCATGACCGGAGGGGGAGGGAAGAACAGAGGGAGAGGGAGAGGCAGGGAGTGTGATGCGGGCGGGACTGGAATCCAAGCCTGGGAGATCAGGACCTGAGCTGCAGGCAGATGCCCAACTGACTGAGCCACCCAGGTACCCTGGATTTTTTCTTTTTTAATACTTTGTGTTAGGGGTGCTGGGGTGGCTCTGTGGGTTAAGCCTCTGCCTCTGGCTCGGGTCGTGGTCCCAGGGTCCTGGGATCAGGCCCCACATCGGGCTCTCTGCTCAGCGGGGAGCCTGCTTCCCCCTCTCTCTCTGCCTGCCTCTCTGCCTACTTGTGCTTTCTCTCTGTCAAATAAATAAAAATAAAATCTTAAAAAAAAAAAACAACAACTTTGTGTTATGTCCCAGCATTACCTTTTTTTTTTTTCCTGCAATTGTTCTAGTTTGGCCTGTGGGTACTCTTCAGTTTGTTGCTGTGTCCCTTTGACGTACTCCTATCATTTTGGGTTAAAAAATTTTTTTTTTTATTTTGATGCTTCCTTGCTCTTTGGCACAAGATGCTCCAGGGTCATCATGTGTATTTCTTGCCTCAGTCATAGAATCAGACATTTCTCCAAGGAACCCTGTTTGCTTCTATTGGAGCATGGTATTAAAAACCAAAATCTGGGGTCACGTGACTGGCTCAGTTGGTAGAACATGCGGCTTATGATCTCAGGGTCATGAGTTCAAGCCCCATGTTGGGCATGGAGCCTACTCAAAGGAAAAAAAAAAAGTCAAAATCTAGGTTCTGAGTATGCTTGTTCCTATTAGGGAACAATGTGGTATTAATAAGCATTCTTCTGATGACTAATGAAGTCATGTACCTTTATACATGTTTACTGGGTTTTTGTATGTCCTGTTTTTCATGTGACAAGCCTGTTCAAGAATTTTATTCAGTGGCTGGGGCGCCTGGGTGGCTCAGTGGGTTAAGCCGCTGCCTTCGGCTCAGGTCATGATCTCAGGGTCCTGGGATCGAGTCCCGCATCGGGCTCTCTGCTCAGCAGGGAGCCTGCTTCCTTCTCTCTCTCTCTCTCTGCCTGCCTCTCAGTGTACTTATAATTTCTCTCTGTCAAATAAATAAATAAAATCTTAAAAAAAAAAAGAATTTTATTCAGTGGCTGAGCTATAGTTATGACAGAGACTGTATGGCCTACAAAGCCTAAAATATTTACTATTTAACCCTTTACAGAAAAAGGTTGCTTGGGCGCCTGGGTGGCTCAGTGGGTTAAGCCGCTGCCTTCGGCTCAGGTCATGATCTCAGGGTCCTGGGATCGAGGCCCGCATCGGGCTCTCTGCTCAGCAGGGAGCCTGCTTCCCTCTCTCTCTCTCTGCCTGCCTCTCCATCTACTTGTGATTTCTCTCTGTCAAATAAATAAATAAAATCTTTAAAAAAAAAAAAAAAAAAAAAAAAAAAAAAAGAAAAAGGTTGCTTTACACTTATAGTTATGATAGCTGTTTTAATGTCAGTTCTGGGTTGGTTTTGATTGGTTGACTTTTCTCATTATCACTGGTCATATTTTCCTGTTCCTCTGAATACTTAGTAATATTTGTTTGGATGCCAGACATTGTGGAGGGACTGGAGTTTTGTTTGATTTTAGGTTTTTTTTTCCTCATATATTTCTGGAGATTTTTTCTGGTATGCAGTTAAATTATATAGAAATATTTTGATCCTTTTGGGTATTGGTTTTAAGTTTTGTTGGGTGGGGCCAAAGCAACAGCACTTTCAGTTCTAGGACTTAACATTCTTTACTTGTGGCAAGACTTTGTGGAATACTCTACCAAGAAATTACAAGGTTTTCTAAGTCTGGCTGATGGGAATAGGTGCTATTGTTGGCTTTGTAAACTCTAGGCACTGTTCCGTCAATTACTCTTGGATGATTTTTTCCTTCTGTGTTTGATAGTTTTCTTGGATGCATGGGCCAGTGTGTACTCCGTGGAACACTTTTTAGAGGGACTCCCCACAAATCTCTAGTATTTTCTCTCTGTTTAGCTTTTTCGTCTAGAGTATTCTACTCTGAACTCTAGCAACCTTCATCCTCCTGGACTCCAGCTCCATCTTCTCAATTTAGGACATTCCTTGGGCTCTGCCTGGGCTCCTCTTCCCTGTGCCACACCCAGGAAATGCTAAGCGGTAAGCCGGGGCAATTGTAGGATTCACTTTTTTGTCCTCAGAGATGACTGTTTTTTTTTTGTTGCCTGATGTACAGTTACCTGAAAAACTAGTCTGTTGTCTAAACTATTTTGTCTGCGTTCTTTTGGTTGTTTAATGTAAGGGGGTCAGTCTGGTCCTGGTTACTTTATCTTGACTAGAAGCAGAAGTCTTTGAGATCTTTTTAAAAATCCTGAATGGGTGTTTAATCTCATCAGATGTTATTTCTCTGTCTGTCGAGATGATCATATGATTTTTTTTTCTTCTCTTTTTTTTCTGGTACTGTGTGTTGAATTACATTGATTTTTTTCCCTAATGTTAAATCAAGCTCTCATTTTTGGGATAAACTATTTTTGTCATGATGCATTATCTTTTTTATATATTATTATATATACTTTAGAGGAACTAGTATATTTTTTAGAGTTTTTGCATCTGAATTTACATTCATATACTGCCCTTCTTCAGATTTTGACATCAAGGCTATCCTGGTTCATAAGGTGGGTTGGGAAACATTCCTTCCTTTTCTCTAGAAAACGTTTGTTAATATTGGTGCTTTTTCTCCATAAATGGTTAGAAAAATCCTCTGGTGAAGCCATGTGGTGATTTCATTAGGGAAACTGTTTATTAACAGTTTATTTCTTTAATAGGCTATTTATTTAATAGACACAGGACCATTCAGATTTTTTATTTGTTTGTGTTTGAGTTTTTGTCAGCTGATTTTCTAAGAAGAAAAATGATCTGCTCAAGGTCATAGATCTAATAATGAATAAATCTTCCAAGCCTGTGCTTTTCCAGATTTTGTCATACCAGCATAATCTATACTTTTAAATTTGTATACTTTTATCTTCTACTGTAGATTATAAACTAGCAGGCAAGTTCTATCTCTGATAAAATTTAGTATCACTGGAGGATTAGGGCCAAATAGATATTTAAATTAAATTGAAGCACACTTGGGGTTTGTATTGAGATTTTAAAAGGAGAGACCTTGATTTAAGTAGCCATTTCACTACTTCATTTGAACTCTTTCAGTCTCTAAAAGGTACATTTTACCTCTTTGGTAGTGGATTGTTGTTGGTTAGAACACACATTGAAGGAAAAGGTGGGAGTAGTATAGTTCCTACACTTTAGAAGTAACATTCGTACTGTTGCATTTATTTTTCTAGATTTTGGTTTTATTTTTATTTCCTAAAACCTAGTAGGGTAAGCTATCTGTCTGTAATTCTAGGGCAATTAAAAGAAAAAAAAAAAAAAAAAACCTCTAGTTCAGAATATGACTTACCAGGGCGCCTGGGTGGCTCAGTGGGTTAAGCTGCTGCCTTCAGCTCAGGTCATGATCTCAGGGTCCTGGGATTGAGTCCCACATCGGGCTCTCTGCTCAGCAGGGAGCCTGCTTCCTCCTCTCTTTCTCTGCCTGCCTCTCTGCCTACTTGTGATCTCTCTCTTTCAAATTAAAAAAAAAAAAAAGAATATGACTTACCAAAGCCATTTTTAAATATCTGTTCAAGAGAGATTGTAACTAAGATTCTATTATCAGGGAAGATTCAGTGAATATGTAACATTTCAATACCATAAATTGTGTCCATCTTGTTACAGTAGACTTAGTCCAAGATTTACATGTTGGGGAAGAATGTGAGTTTGAGTGGAGAGGGTTCAGTTGAAGGTCTGTTTCTATAAAGTATGTAGTCCATTGCCAAAAGAAATATTACCTAGCAGCAGTTTACATGTGCCAAGAAAGGCCAGGAAAGTCTTGTATTAGAAATTGTACAGGGGAGCTGTCAGACTAGATCCCTGAGGATGTCAGGCAGGAAATAAAGCTTACAGTGCTAAAAATTTTTACTGGATAGCTGGGCAATTGGAAATAAATATTCCAATGCTTGTATTTTTTATCATGCTTTTATGTTGACTAGGCAGTTGAGAATTACAATTAGGTAATTTAAACTGTTTAAAAAATTAAAACCAAACAAAGATTTTTCTAAGATTATATTAAGTATTATTTTCTGTCTTTTTCCTGTGTAGTGTTTTATTCTGAGATTAGGTTTGGAAATGTATTGGGAGAGGGCCTTTAAGTTCTTAGGAATAAAATACAGTAAATAAACAATTTCCTTTTCAATGCCCAAAGTGGAAATACAGAAAATGTAAATAAGTAATTGTGCCAAAGTATTTATCTGTGGTTCTTTTTATTTCTAGAATACATTTCCCTTTTCTACTGTACACATTCAGATATATTTATAGAAATTTCAAGCTTAAGGGACTTTTTTTTTTTTTTTTTTTGACAGAGAGAGATCACAAGTAGAGAGGCAGGCAGAGAGAGAGAGAGAGAAGCAGGCTCCCTGCTGAGCAGAGAGCCCGATGCGGGACTCGATCCCAGGACCCTGAGATCAAGACCTAAGCCGAAGGCAGCGGCTTAACCCACTGAGCCACCCAGGTGCCCAAGGGACTTTTTTTTTTTTTAAGATTTTAATTTATTTGAGAGAGAGAGAGGCAAGGGGAGAAGTAGGCTCTCTGCTCAGCAGGGAGCCCAATGTGAGACTTGATCCCAGAACCCTGGGATCACTACCTGAGTCTCAGGCAGATGCTTAACCAACTGAGCCAACCAGATACCCCTAGCTTTAAGGGACTTTTAAGGTAGGTACAGTTGAAATATGAGTAACTTGCCCAGTGTCATGAAGGAGGGTAAGAACACTTGTTGCACTTGGGGAAATGGAGTCTGGTTTACTAAGTTACTTGAAATTTCAAATATATGGTGATGATCTTGCTTTTCTCGCCACCTCATGGCTTCTAAATGTTGGTGTATCAGCTTTTGGTTCACTACCAGCAAAGGAAAAACTGTCAAAGCGGGGCACCTGGGTGGCTCAGTGGATTAAGCCACTGCCTTCAGCTCAGGTCATGATCTCAGGGTCCTGGGATCCAGCCCTGCATCGGGCTCTCTGCTCAGTGGGGAGCCTGCTTCCCCCTCTCTCTTTGTCTGCCTCTCTGCCTACTTGTGATCTCTCTGTCAAATGAATGAATAAAATTAAAAATAAAACAAAACAAAAACTGTCAAAGCCCTTTGAAAACCATTATTATTCAGAAAACAAAAACAGTATTGACAGTTTAAATCAAATAAGAGTAGTTTTAGGTTCTCTAAATTGAGAGAAGGTTATTTAAGAAATTATAAGTTTTCTAGGCTGCTTCTACTTAACATGCTCTCTTCCATTATGAGTGCCCTTTGACATTCACAGATAGGTTTTAAACTAATGTTAGGAAACACTACAAGGGATAGAGATGGTCCTGTGATTTCAGTTTAGGAGGTCTTTGTGAGTGATTTAGTTTTCTAGGGCAGGACTGAAAATCCGTCTGGTTCACTTCTGGGCCATAGAATGTTGATAATAATTATTGTAAAAATGCATACAGTTTATAACAACATTAAAGAACTTTCTGAAGACAAAAAATGTGCCACTTAATGTGAGAAAAATTTCTTCTTACAGTGAAGTTTTTTATTCATTTTTATTTTGTTAAAATTTTTTTAAAAGATTTTATTTATTTATTTGACAGAGAGAGATCGCAAGTAGGCAGAGAGGCAGGCAGAGAGAGAGGGCGAAGCAGACTCCCCACTAAGCAGAGAGCCCGATGCAGGACTTGACCCCAGGATCCTGGGACCATAACATGAGCCGAACTCAGTGGCTTTAACTCACTGAGCCACCCAGGCGCCCCTATTTTGTTAAATTTTTTATTAAGTAGGCTCCACACTGGGCTTGGAACCCAGTATGTGGCTTGAACTCATGACCCAGAGATCAAGACCTGGGCTGAGATCAAGAGGTGGGCGTTTAACCAACTGAACCACCCAGGTGCCCCCAGAGAAGAAGTATTTTGGGCTCAGACTGCAGCTGCATTATAGCCCATCCAGTAGAGGCAGCATCAAATCACACTTAAGAGCTCCAGCTTTGCGCCTTGCTCTGGACTGTCCAGCAGGTTCCCTCACTTGCGTATGTCTCATTTTCTTTGACTGTAAAGTACTGTGTCCTTCATGTACTTTGTTTTGAGGATTACATGAATACTTGTGAATTGCTTAGAATAGTGCTCCCCATGGTAAGTACTCTGCAGATGTTAGCTCTTATTATTACTGTCATAACATGCGAAGCTCTTAGAATCTGGCTTAGTCGGTATTCAGTAAATGTTAGCTCTTACTGTTCTTAGGAGGTTTTAGTCAGTATGTAATAGGCTTTAGGTTCTTGAAATAAATTCAGCGGTTTAAACTAGCATTTTACAAAGTGTAAAGCTGTAATTCAGTATTCTGCAAACCACTCTCACAGTGGTAAGTATTTTCTTCCCTTTCTTAGTCTTTTATAAAATACTTTACCCGTCCCTGATCTCTGGAGACAACCCAGAAGTCCCATCTAGTCAGCACTGGGCTGAAGGTCTTGACTGTTGTGATCGTCTCTGTGTCAGACCTGATGTAGTCTCCGCGTTGCTTTCTGACTGTGGTTCTCTCTGAGCTCATCCCCCACTCGCAGTGCTGAGGGCTGGGGCAGGGACGGGATGACGGCAGGAGACAGTCCCCTTCTCCTCGTCTTCTGTCTTCCTTCCCTCACCTTTTCATCCCTTTGTCTCCCTTGTCCTTTCCTTCCCTTTTGCTTCTGCATTTGCTATTTCCGGCACTGTTTTAAGTTCTGATGGGAAATCTATCTCTTCTACTCATTTTCTTTTCTTGGGTCAATCATTTTCCTTTTAAGCTTACCCTTTTGTATTTTATCTTTGAGTTCTTAGTTCATGGAGTTCATTTTTTTCTTCTTTTCTCTCTTTTTTATTTTTATTTTTATTTTTTTAAAGATTTTATTTTATTTATTTGACAGAGAGAAATCACAAGTAGATGGAGAGGCAGGCAGAGAGAGAGAGAGGGAAGCAGGCTCCCTGCCGAGCAGAGAGCCCGATGCGGGACTCGATCCCAGGACCCTGAGATCATGACCTGAGCCGAAGGCAGCGGCTTAACCCACGGA
>NC_081565.1:9762313-9891565 GCF_022355385.1 Mustela nigripes
TTTATTTATTTGACAGAGAGAAATCACAAGTAGATGGAGAGGCAGGCAGAGAGAGAGAGAGGGAAGCAGGCTCCCTGCCGAGCAGAGAGCCCGATGCGGGACTCGATCCCAGGACCCTGAGATCATGACCTGAGCCGAAGGCAGCGGCTTAACCCACTGAGCCACCCAGGCGCCCTCTCTCTTTTTTTAAAGATTTTATTTTATTCATTTGTCAGAGGGAGACACAGCTAGAGAGGGAACACAAGCAGGGGGAGTGGGAGAGGGAGAAGCAGGCTTCCAGCTGGGCAGGGAGCCCAATGTGGGGCTCGATCCCAGGACCCTGGGATCATGACCTGAATTGAAGGCAGACGCTTAATGACTCAGCCACCAGGTGCCTCAAGTTCATTCTTTTCTTAATTTTCTTGATTTACTCCACGAATGAGAAGAAATGTACGTGGGTTATGTACTTTTCATCTGTATGTTGAATATTACATTTCTTAGCCTATTTTTATATTTTACATAATTTTGTATTGGTCTCAAATCTAACATTCCACTCTTTTAATAGATTAAAATTCTGTTTCTGTCACTTGCTACTTTTTAGACTTTCTGCATTTTATTTTATCATTTGAGACTTAATTTTCTTATTTTTAAAAGGTACTTCATAAGATCTTCTTCCCAATGTTATTATAAATTTAGATTAACTTGCTTAAAAATGATGCAATTCCATATGCATTTACATTTCTTCTGACATTAAAAAAGCAGAAAAGGTTAAGGCTAAAAATAAAAAGAGTGATAGAGAACAGAATGGCTGATCAGAGATTTAATAAAATTTTGATGATAGAAACTTGATAGAGGAAAAAGTAACTGACATAGTAGGACAGAGAAATGTTATTACCCTTTAGGTAATATCTTTAGGACCTGAAGATGTGGTGCCTGTAAGAAGCACACTAATTCTCTCCACAAATTTCTCAAGTGGCACCAGGTACTTCAGAGGTGGGAGTGAGACATTGAACTGAAAATGGGGCATTGGTTCAAAGTCTCTTGACTGAAATCTTGAATCTCCAGGGCCGCTGCCTTATACTGTGCAGCCAGACAACTGCCTGCCCTCCACCCCTCTAATATTCAGAAATCAAATGTGACCAGGGGTGGGGGCCTCTGAATTGGAGAGATTTCAGGCTGGAGTGACACATGGGATGGGAAATGGGGACTAGCTGTATAGCGAACAGTGGACCTACAACCTCTCACTTCATCTCCAAATATACTGTGGCTCCTGACCACTGGGACCAGATTTGTGTGGCTAATTCAGGAGATTGAAGGGTTGTTTTTTAGAGAAACTGAAGAAGACTCAAAGAAAATACTTTCTCATACTGACATTTAAGGCTCTCTAATGAAAGAGCTATTTCCTGTAGGGAAGCTCTCTGATTGAAAACACTGTCTATACACCAGGGATGCCATTCGCATCTTTCAGGGCCTCGTTCTTAAATAGTAACAGACAATTACTAAGGATCATGAGACAGGAAAAAACCTTCAACATGAACAACAGAGTCCAAAGTGAACACATTGCATGGAAGGATCTGGTGGAAATAGAGGTAGGGTAGGGCTTAGAGTAAAGATATGAAATGAAAAAATAATGGGGCACCTAGACAGTTGGTTAAGTGTCCAACTCTTGGTTTTAGGTCAGGTTGTGGTCTTGGGGTCCTGGGGTCAAGCCCCGTTTTGGGGCTTTCTCATAGAGAAAAGGACTTACAAAATGAGAACTGGATTCTTTGAAGAAGGAATGATTTAGAAATGAAAAAACTTTTGGATATATGTAACTGTGGCAGCTCAAATTAAAACAAATCAGAACCAAATATTTTTTAAAAAATGGTTAGAACCAAGTGAAGTTGAAGAAATCTCCCAGAAACTAGAAGGAAAAGACGGTGTAGAAAGTAAGAGAAAAACGGCTTTTTGAAGAAGACATGGTTGTGGCTACAGTGGAGCTTCGTCAGCCCTGCTTCTGCTCCCGACTCCTCAGCTGTTCACTCTTCTTGAGGAACAAGTTGGTCAGGAAGCCATGCCATGGCCATGGCTTTTAGATTACTTATTTGTTTATATTTTAGGATTTATTTATTTTAGAGAGAATGTGTGCAAGCAGTGGGGAGGGGCAGAGAGAAAGGGAGAATCCCAAGCAGACTCACCACTGAGGTGGTGCTCAACCCAACGACCCCACGGTCATGACCCCAGCCAAAATCAAGAGCTGGATGCCCAGCCAACTGTGCAACCCAGGTACCCCATGTCCATGGCTTTAAAAAACGCCTGAAGGACACCCATGGAACCACAGGTTGTGACTCACTGAATTAGAATGACTCTAACCAGCCATAGCATAAAACCTTTGAGGCAGTTGTGTGCCGATTTGATCAGAGGTACGAAGGAAAAGAATCTCAGGGTGCAAAGATCAGTTCAGATGCCTGTCAAGACTGAGAAGCACGGCCAGGAAAACTCCTTGTGGTGACTATTCTAAGACGTGGGATCATTTTCAGATGAGGACCCAGAAGGAATGCGTTGATTGGCACTATCCTTCTGAGGTGGTTATGTAGATGACTTCCCTTGGTATTGAGCCAGGAGTTTAGGTTGAAGTTGCTGTTGCACTTGTTTGATTCAACCCTTTTAATAAATTGATTATCAGTTGTTAGAAGAAAAGAAAGAAGAGATGAGACACTTACAAAGTTAATTGAGGAGGTCCAATGACAGACTAATGGATACTGAAAAGACAGCCCACAGAATGTTGGGAATTGATTTGCAATCATATATCTGATAAGGGACTTCAACCCAGAATGTAAAAAAACCAAACCAAACCAAACAACCCCTCAACTATACAAAAGCAAATAACTCAATTTATAAATGACCAAAGGATCTGAATAGACATTTCTCTAAGGAAGATACATAAATGGCCAATAAGCTTATGAGAAGTTGCTCAACATCATTATTTATTAGGGAATGCAGATCAAAACAACAATGAGATACTGCATCATGCCCATGGCCGTGATTTGTAATAAAAGAGAAAGACAGTTTCAAGTGTTGATGAGGACATGAAGAACCCTCATTACATTGCAGGTGGGACTGTAAAATGATGTATTCACTTTAGCAAACAGTTTGGTAATTCTGTAAAAAGTTGAGAGCAAGGAGTTACCACATGACCCAGCAATTCCATTTCTATGTATACACTCAACAAAATGAAAACATATGTTCATGCAAAAACTTGTACAGATTTTCAAGGCAGTGTTAGTCATAATAGCCAAAAAAGTGGAAACAACCCAATTGTTTATTGCCTGATATTTGGGCAAATGTGGTGTGGTATATCCATACAGTCAACTATTATGCAGTCATAAAAGAAATTAACTACTGATACATGCTTCACCATTGATCAATCTTCAAAAGAAACATGATGTTGGGATTGAGTCCCCGCATTGGGCTTTCTGCTCAGCAGGGAGCCTGCTTCCCCCCCTCTCTCTGCCTGCCTCTGCCTACTTGTGATCTCTCTGTCAAATAAATAAATAAAATCTTAAAAAAAAAAAAAAAAAAGGAAACATGATGTTAAGTAAAGGAAGCCAGTCACAAAAGTCCACGTACTATATGATTCCATTTAAATGAAATACCCCGTAGAGGCAAATCCATGTAGACAAAAGAGATTAATGGTTGCCAGGGTAGGCGGAAATGGGGAGTGACTGGATGGATATGAGATTTCTTTTTGGGGTGATGAAAATGTTTTGGAATTAGATAGTGGTGATTGATGTAGAATTTTGGGGAACATACTAAAAACCCCTGAGTTACACACTTTTTTTTTTTTTTTTTAAGATTATTAAGTTTATTTACTTAGAGCAAGTGAGAGAGAGAGAGCACAAGCTAGTGGGGAGGGGCATAGGAGAAAGAGAAGGAGAAACAGACTCCCAGCTGAGCAGGGAGCCCAGTGATGAGGAGGGAACCTGAGGGAGCCTGACATGGGACTCAGTTCCAGGACTTTGGGATCATGAGCTGAACTGAAGGCAGGTGCTTAACCAACTGAGCCACTCAGGTGCCCCTGAGGTACACACTTGAAAGAGGTTATACACTTTATGGCATGTGAGTTGTATCTCAACTAAGCTGTTATTTAAAAATCCTGTGTGTTATGAATGGCTTACTCTAATGACTAATAAGAGATTATTTTGTGATAAAATATGAATTGGAATCATAAAGTAATTAACCACCTCCAGATTGGGTGATGACTGAGAAACAGTTGAGAAAAAATATTGCATGAGTCTCCAGTAGACACCAAGTAAAACTTGGGACTTATGTGGTAGCTACTGTATAGCCAAACACAGGGTAATATTTTTGTTGTTTAGGCTAAATTTTGGGAGGTATGACATCTTGGTATAAACTTGAAAGTGATTGTTAGTTTGAAATGTGTATTTTATTCTTGTAACAGGTTTATACTTAGGCAGGTTAAAACGATTGTAGGGGTACCTGGGTGGCTCAGTGGATTAAAGCCTCTGCCTTTAGCTCAGGTCATGATCTCAGGGTCCTGGGATCGAGCCCTGCATCGGGCTCTCGGCTCAGAAGGGAGCCTGCTTCCCCCACTCCCCACTCTGTTTGCCTGCCTCTCTGCCCACTTGTGATCTCTCTCTCTCTGTGTCAGATAAATAAATAAAATCTTAAAAAAAAGAAAACAATGATTGTAAAACTAGAAGGTGACAAAGTAGAAACTGTCCCTTTAGTTCCAGTTCATTGTCAAATCCTTCACCAAACCCATAGAACTGTTTTGGCCATAAATGGCCTCCCTTGTTGCCTAGATAGTAGATGCTCTCTTTTGGGAAACAACATGAATTACTTTCAAAAAAGTGTTTGGTGGTTTTGCCAGATTGGTTTAGGTCAGTATTTTCATCTTATACTTGTCATTTGCTGTTTTTGATGAATATCTGTTTTAAAAAATAATTGAGCCATGACCTGGGTTTTTAGAAGTGTACCAACGGTACTATGGTAATTTTATACAAACATTTCCCTGGCTTTATCAGCTTTCATTTATTGCTAGTCTGTGCTAGATTTTAATGTGATAATGGAGGTCAGAAGTTATACTCATGTGATTATCCACTCTGCAATTTCCTTTAATCATTTAAAAACAGATGTAATTTTGCAGTGTGATTTGACCCAAGAGGTTATGTTATTTGAAGTAATACTAAAGCCCTCCTAACTTTGTGAAGATGGATGCTCAGCTGGTTCATTCGGGAAAACATTTCACAAAGGGCCAATTAAACATTTGTGTCAGCTCTAGTTGGTAGATTCTTCGAGATAATTATCTTAAAGCAATTTTAGCTTTATGTTGTAACAAATAGTGCAAAGAATTTCTGTAAAGTATACTGCTAGAAACTTCATTTTGCAGCATTTGTGAATTTTTTGTTTGTTTTTCATTTAATGTGTTGAGAGCTGGCAAAGACGATCTGACAGGCAGAATTAGAAATCTTTTGGGGGTGGTGGTGACGTGTTTGGATTCCAAAGCCTAGAGCCTAGAGGAAGTGATGGCAAGAGTAGAACTGTAAACCTCAAAATGCCAGTAACTTCAGATGCATTCAAGACTTTTCTCCCTAAGATTTGGAGTTAACTCTTTGAAAGTAGTTACACCCAGGTGATGCGTGTACCTCATACTAGAGATTCTGTTGTTTTTCCAGTTACTTCCGCCAGATGGATTTTAATACATACGGAAGAATATGATGTCAAGTCTTTTGTACTTTAGATTAGAATGATTTTGTCTTCTTGTCTGCCTGAAGAGCCCATTGGAATCTCTCCTTAGTGACCAGCTTTATTTTTTTCATTGTATTTTCTAAGTGTCCATTTCTACTTACGGTAATAATCCTGGTAGGATGCATATTACCAGCTGTATATGAAGGTGTAGCTATATGGAGCATAAAATTAGACATGCTTCCTGCCTTTGGCTCACAATCTAAATTTAGTAGGCGAGAATCTCCTTTCCTAGATGTCATTAAAAATAGAAGATACCCATCTGTCTGGAATGGTTTAGATACAATTCTGCCTACAGGCTTGGAGATGAACTATATAATGATGACTCTCTTTTAGTCCTAGAATTCTTGGAAAAATATCTTCTTTAATACAGAGGCCAAGAGTGTACACAGCTTACAGTTTTGACCTTAAATGATCCTGTAAGTTTGTGAAAATCAGGAAGATCTAAGAGAATTAAACTTTGAGGAGAAATGTAAAAGATAAGATGAAACAGTAGCACTTGGTTAAGAAAATTGGCTCTGAAGTGAAAACCAGTTATGATCTGATACTTAGGATTTGCTAGCTATAAGAGAACTACCGAACTCCTCTGAGATTGTAACTTCATTTATAATGTTGAAATAGTGAGGCTTACTTCATAGAGTTGTTGAGTACGTTAAATTAGTTAGTTTGTAAAGTGCTTTCTTCAGTGTCTGGTGTGCATAAGGTATTTTTTTGGTGGTAGTTATTATTGTTTATTGTAATAAACAAATTCTGATCCCCCCCCCCCCCCGCCCAAATTCTGCTATCTTGCTCTTAACAGATCTTACTTTGGAACTCAGAATATAATGGGGTCAGAGATAAACAGAGAATTCCTAGGCATTTTTGGAGTGATGGAAATCATTTATAGGAGTACTGAAAGTCACCCCCCAAGGACTGCTTACATTTTGGGGTGACAGAAGACACAGGGAAATAGAGAACACTACCAATGAGGTGAGAAGACAACCGGGAGAGTGTGTCACATAATTCAAGACATAGGCTACTCCCCAGGGCACAGATTTTCTTCAGAAGTTAATAAAAAAAAATAATAATAATAAACAAAACACAAAAACCAAAGTCCACAATAAAACAAACAAAAAGGAAAAAGTTTATTCAAAATATTGTCAACCATAGGTGATGGCAGGTAATGACCAAACCCTGGGGGAACCACTTAACTGGGCAAATGGGAGGTCTTGGTTTTTGAGAGAATAGAGAAATGGCTGTAGACCCAGATTTTATTGGGCGGAAAAATCAATGTGAGGTGAAGAAAAGTAGAGGCCCTAAGTACAAGATGGACTCTTATGAAAATTTAGTTGTATAGAGGAGAGGGATAAACTTAAGAGGGTTGAGAAAGGGTTTGGGTTTGTTTGTTTTGTTTAGGAAAGAAAAAAAATGAGCATGTTTGGAGGCTCAAGGAGAAATTAGACATATTATCCAGTGGGTAATTGCCGGACAGGTTCTGGTATGAGATGAGTGGGAATGGAATCCAGTGCACAGGAGAGGCTGAGGGGGCAGCTGCTGTTTTGTAGATGAAGAAGAAAGGAGGAAAACAAAGGTTTGAGCTGGGAGGGGACAGCAAGGAAATTTGTTCAATGGCTTCTATTTAAGTGGGGAAGTGGTTAGTGAATTTAGTGAGATAGTAACAGACCAGTAATCTTCAACTGTGGGTGATTTTTGCCTCCTAGGGGATATTTGGCAATGTCTGGAGACATTTTTGATTGTCATAAGTTGGGGAATGTACTTGGAGCATCTAGTGTGTAGAGGACAGGGATGCTGTTGAATGATTTACAGTGCACACAGCAGCTTCCCACCGCAAAGAGCAGTCTGGTCCCCAGTGCTAATAGTGCTGCCCTTGACCTCGATCAGATCATTCCTGCAACGTGATCTTCAACAAAAGCCAAACAGCTTGAATAATGGCTTCACATATCCTTTCTTAGAAAGTCACAGTACATATTTTTGAGGTCTGAAAAATCCTCAGGAGAAAATCTAAACTGTTTAACCAACTGACTTGTTTCTCTTTGTTTTGTGACAACCTTAACACTGAGAAATGCATATAGGAAAAGATGGTATTTTTGATTTCTTGGCTGTATTTTCATCCTTGTATATAAAGCTCATAGCGCAGAAGCTGGCATTTAGTAAACCGTCAATAACTGATAGCTGCTATTATTACACTTGTCTCCCCTCCAGCTGTGAAATCCTGGACCACTTCTGATATTTGTTACAAGTTGCAGTTTTAAGGTTCATGGAGTCAGTGTGCAAGAGACAAGAGATACCTTTCAGACCTATACAATGCACAAATCTTACATTAGAGTGTGGTGGTTCCCCACAGACTTAAACTGAGAACTACTACATTACCCAACACCTAGTTCTGCTTCTGAGTATATACCCAAAGGAATGGAAAGCAGGGACTTGAGCACATATGTGTACGCATACTCATGTTAGTAGCATTACTCATGATTGCCAAAATGGGAAACAATCCAAATGTCCACCCTTGGATGAATGGGTGGACAAAACGTGTTTTATATGTATGTATCTATGTATAAATACACACACACACACAATGTAATATTGTTCGACTGTAAAAGGAGTGAAATGCTGGCACGTTACAAGGATGACCTGTGGAGACATTAACTTAAGTGAAATAAGCCAGACACAAAAGGACACATATTGTCTGCTTCCACTTATTTGAGGCAGCTAGAGTAGCCACATTCATAGCGACAGCAAGTAAAACAGTGATTTCCAGGGTCTCAAAAGGGGGAATAGATTGGGTACAGAGTTACAGTTTGGGAAGATGAAAAATCCTGGACATGGGTGGTGATGATTGTACAGCAGTGTGAATGTACTTAATGCCACTGACCTGTAGATATGCTTAAAAATCGTTAAAATGGTGAATTTTATTCCACGAGTATTTTACCTCCCCCTGCCCCCATCTCACATTAGAATACTTAGCAATCACCACAGAGCAGTCAGGATGCTCCCTGGTGGTTTAGTAGTTAGGATTTGGCCTCTTACCAAGCAGTCAGGAACTTTACTTTTGTTTTTTATAGAACTTCACAAGGGTTAGCAGAGACCAGTTTTAAACCATTGATACCATTCTAATGAGATAGTTAGAATAGACATAAACAACAACAAAAAGTTCATTTATTATATCAGTGATTAATATAAATTTAACACTTCTACCTGACAGGCACATAATTTTCTCATGGGTGGTACTACTCCAGACCATTTCAATGTTCAGATCCAGGGTAACTGAAAATTCTTATGTTTTATTCAAATAAAAGGTACATACTTGTTCAGAGAGGGAAAAAAAAGTGATTCTTTTTATAATTCTGTAGGAATGACATCATGGTTAGTTTAATTTGGGGGAGTATCTGCATATATATTTTCTCCCACGTTTTTATATATATTCTTAAAGGATGTTAAAAATATAGCTAGCAATATCAGAAAGAACCCTCATGGAAATGCAGCCACTTCTCTGCATCTCAAGAAAATCCCCTACAAGTAAATCTGTTATTAAAAATTGTCTAAGGGATGCCTGGGTGGCTCAGTCAGTTAAGCAACTGCCTTCACCTCAGGTCATGATCCCAGGGTCCTGGGAATGAGCCCCACATTGGGCCCCCTGCTCAGCTGGAAGCCTGCTTCTCCTTTTCCCTCTGCCGCTCCCCCTGCTTATACTCTCTGGCTCTCTCTCCCTCTCTGTCAAATAAATAAATAAATAAAATCTTTAAAAATTGTCTAAAAATGTTTACATCAAATGCAAGCAACATGGGGGCACACTTATCTAGGGTAATGTTGTTGATTTCTTTAATCTGTGATTTTGCCAATCAAGCAGAAATGGAAAAAGGAGCGAGAGTTTTGATATCGTGGATGTACTTGCTGATTAAGAGATAAGTGCACATACACACAAACCCAGGAATTATCTTCCTTCTGCTAAAACAACAACAAAACCCTCAGATCTCCAGTGCTAGCCTGTGTAATTGCTTTCGGCATAATAGCTATTACCTCTGACAGACTGAAAGTTTAATAACTAGATTGGAGATTTCCCTTTGCAGTGCACAAATAGGAAAAACACCACCATAGAAGTTCTGTCTCACATCTGACCCTCCTCTGTTTCTTAATTTACCAGCAGTGCAAGTGCATCTCTCTACATGCCTCATTTTAACATTCTTAAATTACGTTACAGATTATTGGCCCACCAGAGTTTTTGATATGTTAACATTGAACAGTTCCAAATGAATATAAAACAATTTTGTCATTCATAGGAGTTTGTCTTTTAAAGGCTTCTGTTTGATTTAATGCACCAGTATCGTCAGTTTGTGGAAAATGAATGTTACAGTTACATTGCTTTATTAAATCTCTTTTACACTTGTAATCCAGTAAGAGATCGTTTTTAAGATTACATTTTCTTTTTTTTTTTTTTTAAGATTTATTTTATTTATTTATTTTTAAAAAGATTTTATTTACTTATTTGACAGAGAAAGACACAGCGAGAGAGGGAACACAAGCAGGGGGAGTGGGAGAGAGAGAAGCAGGCTCCCCACCGAGCAGGGAGTCTGATGCGGGGCTCAACCCTAGGACCCTGGGGCCATGACCTGAGCCGAAGGCAGACGCTTAATGACTGAACCCCCAGGTGCCCCTTATTTATTTATTTTAGAGAGAGACAGCATACGCACACAGGGGAAGGGGCAGAAGGAGAGGATCTCAAGCAGACTCCGTGCTGAGTGTGGAGCCCCATGCAGGCTCGATCTCAGACCCCGAGATGATGACCTGAGCTGAAGTCAAGAGTCAGAGCCTCAGCTGACTGAGCCACCCAAGCGCCCCTACTGTTATGTTTTCAATTATGTTCTAAGTGTGTTGATAATCTTAAATAATGGTGGTATTGAAATACAGAAATTTTCTATTGCTTGTTGACTGTTATTTTAATTCTTGGAGACTCATGAAACATCTGTAAATAAACTCTTCTTCCTTGAAATATAGGCATAATTCGAGCAACATATCCTTTTTAAATATCCAAAATATACACACATATATATTTTTTAAAGATTTTATTTATTCACTTGAGAGAGAGCATGAGAGGAGAGAGGTCTGCGGGAGAAGCAGACTCCTGCCGAGCAGGGAGCCTGATGTGGGACTCAATCCTGCGACTCCAGGGTCCTGACCTGAACTGAAGGCAGTCAGTCAGCCAACCGAGCCACCCAGCATCCCCCCCAAATATATTTTGTCATTAACGAAAGGATATTCCTTGGAAACACCAAACTTCAAATAGCATTAGACTAATAATACACAAACACGTCATTTAATTCTCCTTTATCTTCTGCCTGCCTCCTTAAATCACAAGACTCTAAAGAAGAACATCCTAATTTTTTACACGAGTTTTATGTATATCTTAAATATATTTAGAGTTATATGTTTTGGTGTTAATGTACTGAAAGTTATATATACACATAAAATATATTAATTTTCTTTAGACCTTTAACCCCTTCCAGGAGTTTAAAGATGTAGGGTAAAGAAGATATAATTTACCTATTGTTTAAAAAGATTTATTTATTTATTTGAGGGAGAGATTGTATGAGTGGGGGGTGCACAGAGGGAGAGGAAGAGAAATCCCAAGCAGACTTAGTACTGAGCACAGAGCCTGACTCAGGTCTTGATCCCACAACCCTAACCAAAACCAAGATTCAGATGCTCAACCAACTGAGCTGCCTGCCTGTCCCTAATTTATCTATTTTTAGTAAATTCTGCCTTGCTTCTTTTTGGTGTTCCTAGAAGTCGATGTGTATATAATCTTTTTTCTTGTTGATGAACAGAACTCTAGGTATGAGTCAATGAAGTTTCTCGTTTTTGTAAATTTCTTCTTCACTGCTCTCCTTTAATAAATAAATAAATAAAATTTCTATACCCAATGTGGGGCTCGAACGCATGATCCCAAGATCAGGAGTCACATGCTTCTCTGACAGAGCCACCCAGGTGCTGGCTCAAAATGTTTTTAATATCAAAATATTTTTGATATCAAAACTGTTTTTGGTGTTTATTTGGACTTTAAGTTATAGGCAGCCATATACCTGAAAAATATTGAAGTGTGTATATATATATTTATATCCTATAACCATGGAATATGAATCGTTTTGTTTTTTTTAATCAATTAACATACAGTGTATTACTACTTTCAGAGGTAGAGTTTAATGATTCATTAGTTGCATATAACACTTAGTGCTTATTACATCTCATGCCCTCCTTAATGCACGTCACCCAGTTACCCCACCCACCTCCCCTCCAACAACCCTCAGTTTGTTTCCTATAGTTAAGAGTCTCTTATGCTTTGTCTCTCTGATTTCATCTTATTTTGTTTTTCCCTCCCTTCCCCTATGCTCCTCTGTTTTGTTTCTTAAATTCCACAGGTCCATGAACCATTTTAAGTGAAAAAGGTGAGGTGCATGGTTTACCTTATAATTCCATTTTTATTTAAAAGAGTCACAGTATATTTGATTTTGCAGAGGACAAGGTTTGGCAAGGTGTACAGGTGTTAACTGTGATGAACCCTGGGGAATGGCATGATACTCACTGGATATATCCACAATGACTACTGTCTCAGGTTTGGGGCCCCAGAAACAGAACATCAGATGGGATTTCACAGGGAAGTGACTTACTAGGAAGAGTTTCAGGGAAACTTGCTAGGGAGTGAAGAAGTGGGTCTGGGAAGAGAGAAAAAGGCTAGAGGCCGACAAGGATGTAGCAAGGATCAAGCAAAACCTCAAGGAGGCTTCAGCTCAGCTCTGCAGGGGAGTTCTGGAGCTTATTCCTAACAGGTGTCACAATCAAGGGCAGAATGAAAAGGTAGAGCCTTTGTCCTCCTAACCCTAACCCTTGAGGACCACCGCTCATGAGGAAGGATGTGTAAATGGCCAGACGTCCTGGCTGTCTGAGGGCGGTCTCCATCGGGAGACCTGCAGATGCTGACCTGGCGAGGGAGAGCACAGGGTTGGGGACAGAGGCAGCCAGAGCACAGACAGCAGTGGGAGCTGTCACCCAAGCTGTAGAGGTTCAACTAGATAGAGGTTTTGGTATTTTCTCAGGTCATAATCAAGTTTGGGAAGTGTGAGGCTGGTGTGGTGTCTCCACGGGGGTCTGGGCTCCTTGTATTTGGTTGCGCTGTTACAGGTTATTGCCCACATGTGCATGGTCCGAGATACTCAGTATTATGTCCACGTTTCCTTGCAAAAAAAGGGGAAGGTCAGAGGGAAAAGGGCACATTAACTCCTCTAAAGACAAGTTCTGGAAATGCACATCACTTCAGCTCAGATCTCACTGGCCATAACTTAGTTATATGGCCATACCTGGAGGCATGGAAGAATAGATTTTACTGGTTAGCCGTAGGCCTAGTTAAAAATAGAGGACTCTCATTATGTAACCATTTCTGCAGGAGAAAAGGCGTATCATAGGATGATCTGTTACAGGGATGTTAGTTTTCCACTTTATAAGGATGAAGTTTATTGGTTTGTTTGTTTCTTAGTTTTAACAAGCATGCTCCAGGTCAGGGTCTTCTGGAAGCAGAATTTGAGGTCGAGTTTAGGGTATAGGATGTTGAGAAGTGCTGTTGTGTTTAGTACCTGTGGGAGGGATGGGAAAGAGACAGAATCTGGCAGAAGTTGAGGTACAGCTCTGTTCTGAACAACCGTCCAAGCTGACTCTCTAGAGAGCCTAGAGCCGAAGTGGCCTTTCAGAGTTGTCCTAGAGTAGTTGGGCTGAAATGGCTGTACCATTATACCCTTCTCTCCATCAGTCACTGGATGGAGGCCGCTTTGGGGGGAGCATGACCTTGGGAAAGGCAGCTCTGCATGATCCCTGAAGGGGTGGCAGCATTCCCAGCAAACAGGACACCATGTCCTTCTTTGAAGGGAGATCTAGGAGACACATACTTCTATCACAACCTGCGCGCGTGTGTGTGTGTGTGTGTGTGTGAAAGTAATTAATGCATGTTTATAAATCCATTTATTTTTTTAAAGATTTTATTTATTTATTTATTTATTTTTTTTTTTAAGATTTTATTTATTTATTTGACACAGAGAGAGAGAGAGATCATGAGTAGGCAGAGAGGCAGGCAGAGAGAAAGGAGGAAGCAGGCTCCCCGCTGAGCAGAAAGCCTGATGTGGGGCCCGATCCCAGGACGCCGAGATCATGACCTGAGCCAAAGGCAGAGGCTTAACCCATTGAGCCACCCAGGCGCCCCTATTTATTTATTTATTTTGAAAGAGAGTGTGTGCAAGCGAGAGGAGAGGGAGAGGGAGAGAGAGAAACTTAAGCACACTCTGTGCTGAGCATTGAGCCCTCCACAGGGCTTGATTTCACAACCCATGAGATCATGACCTGAGCCAAAACCAAGAGTCAGATGCAGGATGCCTGGGTGGCTCAGTTGGTTAAGGGTCTGCCTTCAGCTCAGGTCATGATCCCGGGGTCTTGGGATCGAGTCCTGACTTGCGCTCCTTGCTTGGCGGGGCATCTGCTTCTTCCTCTGCTTGACACTCTCCCTGCTTCTGCTCTCTCTCTCTCTCTCTGCAAAAGAAAAACAGAAAAGCCTTAAAAAAGAAAAGAGGTATGATGCTTAAATGACTGAGCCACGTGGGCAGCCCAATATCCATTTATTTTTTATTTTTTAAGTTTTTGTTATTGAAGTATAGTTGACATACAGCATTTATTAGTTTCAGGTGTATAGCATGGTGATTGGACAATTATGTACATTACCCAGTGCTAGCCACAATAAGTGTAGTTTTTAAAATAAAATTTTTAAAAAGATTTTATTTATTTATTTATTTGACAGACAGAGATCACAAGTAGGCAGAGAGGCAGGCAGAGAGAGAGGAGGAAGCAGGCTCCCTGCTGAGCAGAGAGCCTGACACGGGGCTCAATCCCAGAACCCTGGGATCACGACCTGAGCCAAAGGCAGAGGCTTAACCCACTGAGCCACCCAGGCGCCCCTAAAATAAATTTTTTTTTAAAGATTTTATTTATTTATTTGACAGAGAGAGATCACAAGCAGACGGCAAGGCAGGCAGAGAGAGAGATAGAATGAAGCAGGCTCCCCGCTGAGCAGAGAGCCCGACGCGGGGCTCGATTCCAGGACCCCGAGATCACGACCCGAGCCGAAGGCAGCGGCTCAACCCACTGAGCCACCCAGGCGCCCCTCCTAAAATAAATTTTTATAATAAAAAAAGCTAGGGGAACCTCGGTGGCACAGTCATCTAAACATACAACTCTTGCTTTCAGCTTAGGTCATGATCTCAATGTTATGAGCTCCATCCCAGCATCAGACTCTGTGCTCAGGGCAGAGTTGGCTTGAGATTCTCTCTCCCTCTTTCCTTCCCGCTCATGCTCTCTCTCTCCCTCAAATAAATAAATTAGTTAAAAAAAAAAAAGTAAAATTTGCTTAGTAATTTCTTCCACAAGAGTTTGTTGAGCAGCTCTTAGGTGCCAGACTCTGTTGCAGGCACTGGAGATAGGGAAGTGGCAAAACAAAAGTCCCTACCCTTGTGGAGTTTATGTTGTGACTGAACATAGAATATATGTAAATAAGCAAATGTATGATGTATCAGATGGTGATAATAACTTTGAAGAAAAATAATGTACTATAAGGAAGGGTCTTTCTGTTTTATATAGACTGGTCAGAGAAGTCTTCTCTAATAAGGCAATTTGGCCAGAGACAAGAGTGAGATGGTAGAACTAGACACACTGGTATTTTGAGGATGAGCATTACCAGCTGAGACTACAGTACATGCCAGGGTGACCCTGTGCAGGAGTGTATAGTGTACTGGCATGTTTGGTAATGTAAATGGTATTTAGAATTTTTGCTTTTTAATTATACCCATTTGGGGAAGGCAAAACTCAGTGAGTGGCAGGTCTTTAAAAGGGAATGGGTGTGGGGAGGGGAGACATGGCATTGTTCCAGGGAAGGTTCTTGGTTGAGAATTATAGCCCCTAACTCCAGCCAAGTTAAGCAGAAAAGGAATTTATTGGAAGGTTGTCAAGTACCTCAGAGCACTGATGGAAATATTGGTTTAATGGTTTAAAAAGCAGGCAGGAACCAAGGGAATCAGAAGATCTAGAATTACTGCCAAGGTCATACCCCTGGAAGACCTTGGTTAAGGATGTCTGGTTAAGGAAGCGGTTGCAGTCTGAATGTTTGTGTTCCCCCCAGTTTCATGTATTGAAATCCAAACTTCCAGAGGTAATGGTCTTACTAGGTAGGGCCTTTGGGGCGTGTTTTAAGTTAGGAGGGTGGAACCTCATGGGATTAGTGTCTTATAAAAAGCTCCCGAGAGCTTGTTTTGAACCATTGGGCACCATGTGAGGGCACAAGTCTGTGAGCCAGAAGAGAGCCCCTGCCTGAATGTGCTGCCAGTCTGATCTCAGACTTCTTGCCTCCAGAACTGGGAGAAGTCAGTTTCTGTGTTAATCGCTACCTAGTCTGTGGCTATTTTGTTAGAGCAGCTTGAACAGACCAAGACCTATGCTGTTGCTGCTGTTTTGGAACCCCAGTGTTGTATCTGGAGGAGATCTGACTTCTGAACTTATTTCTTATTTGACTCACTGGATCTATCTCAAAGACCTTTTATTTTTTTTTTTTTTTAAAGATTTTATTTATTTATCAGAGAGAGAGAGAAGGGGAGAGAGCGAGCACAGGCAGACAGAATGGCAGGCAGAGGCAGAGGGAGAAGCAGGCTCCCTGCTGAGCAAGGAGCCCGATGTGGGACTCGATCCCAGGACGCTGGGATCATGACCTGAGCCGAAGGCAGCTGCTTAACCAACTGAGCCACCCAGGCGTCCCTCAAAGACCTTTTAAAACATTACTCTCGGGGCACCTGGGTGGCTCAGTGGGTTAAGCCGCTGCCTTCGGCTCGGGTCATGATCCCAGGGTCCTGGGATCGAGCCCCGCATGGCGCTCTCTGCTCAGCAGGGAGCCTGCTTCCTCCTCTCTCTCTGCCTGCCTCTCTGCCTGCTTGTCATCTCTCTCTGTCAAATAAATAAATAAAAATAAAAATTAAAATTAAAAAAAAAATCTTAAAAAATAAAACATTACTCTTGATGCTATGTCAGGAATGAAGTGAGGGGTTCAGGAGCAGATGCGGGAAGAACTAGTCATGAGGCTCCAGCGTAGATGACATTAAGTTAGGGAGATGATGTTAACAGGGAGATGAAAAGAACGGATGGATTCATGAAACAGGCCATTAGGTTGCCACTAAAATACTTGTCTTGGAAAAATTCTTCTTCTATTTTTTCTTCTTCCTCCTCTTCTTTCTCTTCCACTCCCTCCTCTTCTGTTTCTTTTCCTCCTTCTTGAAATCTAAACCTTTCTAGAGGCCTTGTTGTAATCTTGCTTGCACAGGGCAGTATAGCTTATCTGGCTTAAATTTCATAGAATCTTACAGCATTCATCATTTGTTCATTGAAAAAATATTTCTTTTTACTTTTTAAAAGATTTATTTATTTATTTGACAGATCACAAGTAGGCAGAGAGGCAGGCAGAGAGATGGGAGGGAAGCAGGCTCCCTGCTGAGCAGAGCACCCGACACGGGGCTCAGTCCCAGGACCCTGAGATCATGACCCAAACCCAAGGCAGAGGCTTATTAACCCACTGAGCCATCCAGGAGCCCCTGAAAAAATATTTCTGTGCTCCTACTGTGTGGACTGTAGTGCTAAAGAAGGTTGCTAGTTGTGGCCATTCCAAATTGAGTTCAACTTTAGACACTCAGAAATGGCTCGTTTCTTCCAGGGAAGTTCATGATTGGTGGCTCAGACCACCATTTTCTAATGTGGATAGATTAGAAAACACACGTGGTGTGGATAATTTGAAAACACATGATCTCCCTTCATCTGAAGCCCCCAGAACTGATTAGTCCCTTATTTTAGTCTTTTACATATCAGTTATTTGAAACAGGCCACATAACATGTCCATTATTTTAAAAAGTAATGAGAAAGTGGTATCTTTTTTTACCCTCTTTAGACAGTGATTTTCAGATAGAACCAATCATCAGAAATGACTAAAATAGTTGAAAAAAAAAAATAGAGAATCCCAGCCCTCCTGAATCGTATCTGGAAGTAGATCTCAGAAATCTTTATTTAAAGAATGAACATTCAAGGATAATCAGCCAGGTTTGGGAACTATAGCTTTATGTTATTGAGACTAGCTTTGGTCTTTACAATGAGACTTAATTAAATTCTTCTTGCTTAATTGGAAGGATCCATAATAAATAACTTTGGTTTTCTCAGCTTGATTTTAAAATATGGCGTTTGTCTCATCTTTGAGAATGGTTTCATAAGATTATAGCTAGTTTTCTTGGGAGGTGATAGAGGTGGATTCCATTAATTTTTCTCTTACCCTTTGGCTGTTTTGTAACTGTACAGTATTTATTTCATCTCTAAAAATAAAAGAAACTTAATCTCTATTTTAAGAATATAGCCCACTAGACTTCAGCTTCAAGCCAGTTTGTGTCAAAAACAGTGTTTTTAAAAAGATTTTATTTATTTATTTGAGAGAGATAAAGAGATCACAAGTAGGCAGAGGAGGGGGAAGCAGGCTCTCCGCTGAGCAGAGCGCTGATGTGTGGCTCGATCCCAGGATCCCAGGACCCGGAGATCATGACCTGAGCTAAAGGTGGAGGCTTAACCCACTGAGCCATCCAGGCACCCTCAAAAACAGCTTCTTAAGCTTGATGTGCATACATATTGCCTGGAGAGCTTGTTAAAATGCAGATTCTGATTTAGTAGGTCTGGGGTGATGCTCATGCGGCTGGTCTGCACATCTCATTTGAGTTGTAAGAGGCTAAATGACAATTGTATTATCCTGTGAGCTTTCATCTTTGTATGAGTTACTCTGCTTTGGGGCATGCCTTGGGACTGTTTAGTTTGACCAAAGGTTGAGTAGTATATTTTAAGGAGATTGGATTATATAACCTTTATTGCTTTTTCCCATAATCTTGAAGGTTGTAGTACTATATATAGTCTTAAGATTTTAGTTTCAGGCTTTGAAACTGAATAAAGGAAGAGTCAGAAGCAGTATTTTTTTTTTTTTAAATTGAATCATTAAATCAGCAGCAGCAAAATTGGTTTATATACCTGAGGTAGTCTGAACTTATTAAGTGAACTAAGAATAAGAAAGAAAATTGTAGAAAAGAAAAAGAAAAGATAGTTAAAAATTAGTAGTAGATATGCAGGATATACCTAAGGATTGGGGAATTTATATTTTGCAGACTTGAGACTGCTTTGGAGAAAATACACGTTAGGGCAGTGGGTTCTTAGAGGGGATTTTTACCTCCAGGGACACAGTTGATAATACCTGGAGATACTTTTAGTTGTTACGATAGTAGGTGGTTGTATTTCTACTAGTATCAGCAGGGAGAGGCCAGGGATGCTGCTAGATACCCAGTAGTGCTCAGGACAAGGAATCACTTGGGCTAAAATGTCAGTAGTTCCAAGACTGAGAAACCTTATGTTGGAAAAGTTTCACAAGTACTTTATTTTTTAATTAAAAATAATACAGAAAATAATCATTTATATTCCCACCGATCAAATTCAACTGTTGTTAACATTTTGTGATATTGGATGTTAGCCTTTCTGTTTAAGAAATTTCACTCCAGGAGCAGCTGGGTGGCTCAGTCGGTTGGGCTTCTGCCTTCAGCTCAGGTCATGATCCTAGGATCTTGGGTGCAGGGCCCACATCGGGCTCCTTGCTCAGTGGGGAGCCTGCTTCTCCCCCTCTCTCTGCCTGCCACTCCCCTTGCTTGTGCTCTCTCTGTCAAATAAATAAATAAAATCTTAAAAAAAAGAAAAAAATATCACTCTAGGGGTGTCTCGGTGGTGCAGTTGGTTAAGCATCTGACTCTTTGTTTCAGCTCAGATCATGATCATCTTGGAGTCATGAGGTGGAGACCCACATTGGGCTCTGTGCTCACTGCAAAGTCTGTGTGAAATTCTCTCTTTCTCCCTCTGCCCCTCCCACTTATGGTCTCTCTCTCTCTGTCTCTCAAATAAATAACTCTTTAAAAAAAGAAATATCAGCCCATTATTTTTGGGAAAACAACATTATTATCTTGAATTTAAGTTATGTAAAAAGTTCAAGTATGAAAGTAATGAAGCTATCCCAGATCTCACCACCCAGACATAAGCATCATAAACAGTAGCTGAACATTATCCCAGGTGTCTTTCCATGCATAGGTGTAGCTAGAAGAATAGAGAGAAGTGCTTTCATAACCATACTTATGTGAATCAGACCATACTTTACGTGAATCAAAAATAACCTTTTCCTATGAAAAATTTTAAACCCAGAGAAAATTAGGTGAATTATTAACCACTGTGTACTCATCACTGAGCTTCAACAATCGTAAATACAGAGCCAATCTGCCTTTATCTGTATCTGTACCTACTCACCTGACACGGAGTATTTTGAAGCAAATCTCCGATATCCCATCGCTTCGTCTGTAAGCATCTCGGTGCCTGTCTGTCAAGCTTGAGGTCTCTTTCTTTGAGCTTTTAATCTTACACATGCAAGTAACAGTTTCTCTGATTGATTCATTCTTTCCCTCCTTCTCCCCTCTTTTTCTCTCTCTCTCCCTTGAATTATGTTTTCTTCCCAATGGAAGCGTTTTTGGTTTTTTTTCCGACTGAGAGTGCACAGAAAGCAACGGCAAGAACAGTAATTGCACAAAGCACGGGAAATGGGGACTGCAGAGCAAACAAACCTGTTTGCCGCAAATACTTCCTGCGAGTTTTGTGTTTTCTTTCTAGAACGTTGGGGCGCCTGGATGGCTCAGTGGGTTAAAGCCTCTGCCTTCGGCTCATATCATGATCTCAGGTACCTGGGATTGAGCCCCATATTGGGCTCTCTGCTCGGTGGAGAGCCTGCTTCCCCCTCTCTCTGCCTGCCTCTCTGTCTATTTGTGATCTCTGTCTGTCAAATTAAAAAAAAAAAAAATTCTGGGGCGCCTGGGTGGCTCAGTGGTTAAGCCGCTGCCTTCGGCTCAGGTCATGATCTCAGGGTCCTGGGATCGAGTCCCGCATCGGGCTCTCTGCTCAGCAGGGAGCCTGCTTCCCTCTCTCTCTCTGCCTGCCTCTCTGCCTACTTGTGATTTCTCTCTGTCAAATAAATAAATGGAAAATCTTTAAAAAAAAAAAATTCTTAGAATGTCTACATCTATTTGGCAGTACCATGTAACATAGTGTATTTCTCTTTACTGTGTTCATTTTTCCATCTATCCATCTTTTCCAATATTTCTTTGAGATACCTTCCTGCTTTGGTGTATTTGCTTATAGCAGTGGCCTTTGGCAACTATTCGTGGAAAGTACCTGCAGGAATCATTTAACTGGGGCTTAGCTTCTTGAGGGCAAGGAGTCTTACCATCTCTCTGGCTGATATGATAGCTTCACTGTATCTTCAGTGTTTGTGGGATGGTTGTTATTAATCTCGAGAGGATTGTGTCAATATTGGTTAATATATTAATGAAAACCACTTATTTAGAACAAAACATAGTCTAACATATGTGCAAACAGGAGAATATAATTGGGATGCTAACATTTGGTACCTGTATCTATGGGTGGTCTCCATACAAAGAGATGAAGCAGGGAATTCTGCTCCCTGGTCACATCCTGTGGTTTCTTCTGAGATTTACAGGGTGACCACATGTCCTGGTTTGCCTGATACAGTCTCAGTTTCCAACAGTCTTGATGTAATTATTCATAGTATCCCTTTTCAGAACTGTCCCAGTTTAGATGGTAAATTAATAGTACTACTTTTAATCCTACCTCTTTAATGTGTGCCACGCTTTTCCCCAAACACTTTACATACATTCTCACTTAATTTTCGTGATAACACTAAGAAGCAGATCCTATTATTATCCCCATCTTACATATGGGTAAGTTGGGGCACAAAGCGGTCAAATAGCTTGGCTGAGACCACAAGGCTCTGTTCAGATTTTAGGTGGCGAAGCCAGGATTTGAGTCCCGGCAGTTTGGTGCGGGTGCTCTCCACTCTGCTGTGTCACACCTCTGCTGGCCCCAAACAGATCTTTGTAGAAGACCTGCTGACCTCCTGGTGACTAATCGGCATATTTGTGGATCAGAAGACTGTGGGAATTTACATGATTTCCTTATCTTCACAAGGTATTTGTAGCCCCCTTACGTCCCACCATGCCGATGCGATTATAGATGTCTTTCTTTGAGGATTGAACGTGAGCCTTTTTTCATCCTCTTAAGGGCAACTACTTGGCATTCCCTTCCAGATGCTCAGGGAGATGCGGAGTCGCAGCTTCCACAGATCATCCGTCACTTTTCCTTCCTGTCGACCATCTTTGGTCTTTTCAGTCCACACACGCAGTGTCTCCAGATCTGCAGCCGTGCCTGCCCTTCGCTGCCTTGATGACCAGTTCATATTTTGGACTTCGCGGCCCTTGCTTGGGGTGCTTGGAGGAAAGATGGAGACAGCGACTGCTTTCAAGGAGCTTACAGTCTAGCAAGGGGATGGGGACCGTGCAGGAATGTCCATGACGTGAGGCAGATGAGCTGTGTGGGGAACGTAATTTAGAGTTCGGGGCAAAACAAAGCATTTCTGACGGGGTTGATCCAGAAAAGTTTTGTGAGGGTGGATACACTTAAATCAGTTTAATGACCTCCAAATAGGCCACCAAAGGACTACTTTCTTGTGCTAAGGACAGGGCTTGCATTTGCCAAGAGTAGAGGCCTGACAGAAGAATAAGATGGCATTAACCCAGACGAGGGGGGACTCCAGTTGGTCTGACACTGGGTGCCCGCATGAGGAATCCTCAGTCAGCAGGACTGCTCTGTTCTTCTGATCGCATCGTCATTGTCACGGCACATAGTGACCCTCTGGGTGGGTTATAAGCAGCAGAAACAGATGAAACTCCGCAGCAGCAAAACATTTTATTTTTTTTTAATTTGGGCTATTGATTTATTTGAATTCTTTTAGCCTTTTTAGTTTAAAGTCTTTTGATAGACACAAGGTCTTTTTCCCTAATAAAAACGTTGTCTACTTCTCATGCAGTTGACCCTTGAAAAATATGGGGTTAGGGGGCACCCACTCCATGCACAGTTGAAAATCCATGTGTACCTTTTGACTCCCCAAAACTTAACTAATAATAACCTATTGTTGACTTGAAGCCTTACCAGTAACATAAACAGTTGATTAAAGTGTATTTCATATGTTATATGTATTATATACAATATTATTATAATAAAGGAAGCTAGAGAAAAGAAAATGTTATTAAGAAAAGTGTAAGGAAAATACATTTACAATACGGTGCTTATTTAGAAAAATATGTGTGTATATGTGGACTCACACAGTTCAAACCCATGTTGTTGAAGGGTCAGATGTCTTTGGATTTACCTTTTTACTTTTCTTTTTGAAATTTTGTTTTTAACTAATATGTACACCCAACATGGGGCTCAAATTTACAACCCAGAGATCTAGAATCACATGGTCTACCAACTGAGCGAGCCAGGCACCCCTTACTTTTTTACTTGATTATCTTAATAAGAAAAACTGAATACATTTAATTAGAGCTTATTTCAGTAGCTGGTGAGATAGGGAAGTGTTCATTATCCTCGCTTAAAAATGAGGAAATTGAAGTTAGGTTACACAGTAAGCTATGTGACTTGGCTGAAAATGTTGGAGTTTGGACTTGTACTTAGGTTGAAGCTTCAGAATGCAGATCCACTATAAATCACATGGCCTTATTTAATTTATTAGGTTAAAAATATTTTTATTCACCATTCAGATAAAAAGCAACAATGAAAGTTGGGATTATCTCACATTTTAACCCCTTTTTTAATGGATGGCATTATAGAATCTAGTTCAGCATAATTAGTCTGTTTCTTTTTCTGAGTCAGCACTGCTTTGGTGATTGTCTATCCCATAAATTCGACTGAAAGGGAAATCCTGTAGAGGCTGCAGGTGGCCTACATGGTACCCCTATGCAAATTAGCAGAAGGCAGTCTCTCTTGCTGGGTAGGCCAGTCAGAAGAAGGCATCCCTCTTTGGGGCACGTTCAGCCCACATCAGGGTGCTGGCCTTGGGAAATAAGTGTCTGGATTTTTTTTTTTTTTTAAGATTTTATTTATTTATTTGACAGAGATCACAAGTAGGCAGAGAGGCAGGCAGAGAGAGAGAGAGAGGAGGAAGCAGGCTCCCTGCCGAGCAGAGAGCCCGACTCGGGGCTCGATCCCAGGAGCCTGGGATCATGACCTGAGCCGAAGGCAGAGGCTTTAACCCACTGAGCCACCCAGGTGCCCCGTGTCTGGATTTTCATCTCTCCCGTGGCTCTCAAAACCCAGCAGCCAAGAATCCTGTTTCTATCAGTTGATGAGGAGCTGAGGTTTCTTCAGTGTCGTGCGCATAGACAGCACCCATTGTTCTTACCCCGCATACTGCACGGATACCTCCCTCAGTGGCTGTCCTTGTTCAGTCCGCCTGGAACCCCAGCCTCCCTGCTCCCGGGCTGCTCCCTCCTTCACTTCATCCAGGACTCCGCTTGAAGCTTCCCTTTTCAAATGTCCGTTCACCTGCTCAAACTGAACTATTACAATACCCCACTCACACGGTCCTTCCTGCTCTGTTTTCTTCACAGTACTTCTCACTTGGAGTATTCAATTCATTTTTTTTTTTTTTAAGATTTTATTCATTTATTTGACAGAGAGAAATCACAAGTAGACAGAGAGGCAGGCAGAGAGAGAGAGAGGGAAGCAGGCTCCCCGCTGAGCAGAGAGCCTGATGCGGGACTCGATCCCAGGACCCTGAGATCATGACCTGAGCCGAAGGCAGCAGCTTAACCCACTGAGCCACCCAGGCGCCCTAATTCATTTGTATTTTATTCTGTTTTTGTCTTTCCGCCATACAGTACACTTTGTGAAAGCAGGGGTTTTGCCCATTTTGTTCGCTGCTATATTCTAGCATCTAGAAAAATGCCTGGCATTTAGGGGACTCTCAGTTGATATTTGTTGAATGAATGAACAAACACTGGACTGTTTGTATTGTGACTAATGGTATAAATGTCCAGTTGGGTTTTTTTTCTTTTAGATTTTTATTTATTTATCTATTTATTTGACAGACAGAGATCACAAGTAGGCAGAGAAACAGGCAAAGAGAGAGAGAGGAGCAAGCAGGCTTCCTGCGGATCAGAGAGCCCGATGTGGGGCTCTATTGCAGGACCCTGGGATCATGACCCGAGCCGAAGGCAGAGGCTTTAACCCACTGAGCCACCCAGGTGCTCCATAAATGACCAGTTTTAATATTTGCTACCTTCTACTGACTGTATTTGTGTGCTTCCTGGACTATAATGTTATGATTATTGTCCAATTTAACTTATAATAGCTGTATGAGAAGAAAATAGTGCAATCTTCATTTTAGAATTGAAGAACTCCTCAAGCTTAGAAAAATTAAATAACATTCCCAAAGTCAAAAAGCTAACAATTAGAAACATTCCTTGACAGGTAGATTTGATAACCAAAGTTTGTTTAAAAATAAAAACATGGTTTCAGTGATTCTTTGGATCTTGTAGTTTTTTTCAAAGAGGGAGTTCCAGTTACTGGGAGAGGAAAAAAAAAACTTAAAAATGTGGTCAGCTATGTTTTAAGGGAAAGGAGAGATAAGACCCATGGGATTGGAAGGGTTGGGGTACTGGAGATCAAACAACTCCCGTTTGTAATCTTTGAATTCTTATCTAAGGGTGCTGACCTTGAGGGTCCTTTGGAATGAAGAGTATGACTTTGGAGTCCTTTTCCAGCTGTGTAAGTCTAGCTAAATAGCTTATCTGAACCTTTTCTTCATCTCTAAATTCTAGTAACAGTGTCTACCTTATGGTGATATGAAGATGAAATAATATATATAAATTGCCTAGCATAGTGTCTGCCACTTGGGAGCTTGATTTCTCCTGTCCCCTGCTCTTGTTTCCCTCCCTTTAGCTGCAAGGGACAAGAAATCCATGTTGTTTCAACACCCTTCAGCGTGATTTTTTTTTTCTAAGTTTTTAATTATTTATTAGAGAAAGAGCACAAGCAGGGGGAGAGACAGAGAGAAAGGGAGAAGGAGATTCCCCGCTGAGCATGGAGCCCAGTGTGGGGCTTGGTCCCAGATCTGAGCTGAAGGTACGCACTTAACCGACTGAGCCATCCAGGTGCCCCCAAGTGATTTTTTTTCTTAACAACTTCCTCCAGATAAGTAATCTCATACATAAAGCTGTTTTCTGGTAGTATGTAGGCAATCAAGGTACCTTTTATAATTTGGATGTCATTTTGTTTTATCATTGCAATTCAAAGAGGTACTCATGGGCTTTGTTAGTAAGTGCTGTGTGCACATATTGCTGTCACAAACCTTTGGGTCTGATTCCTGCTTTTGGCAATTGAATGTTCATGAACACTGAGTATCAGTAACTGGGAAGCCCTCTTTACTTGGTCTCCCCATGTTTCATGAAATACCAGATTTTTTTTAAAAGTCAGTGACATGTTTGCTAACACATATACTTTTAGATTCTTACTAGAATTTATTGAAGTACCATGTTACAATTTCTGTAATTGTCACCATGTCTGCAGAGTAGTGTTATCATGCGCAGATTCAGAGAATAGGTTTTCCTTAACCACTGAGTAACCGAGGTAGGAAAAAAAAAACCTGGAATTTTTCAGTTCTTTCTCTGAAATTAAATAGTACAACATTTGGGGCGCCCGGGTGGCTCAGTGGGTTAAAGCCTCTGCCTTCGGCTCAGGTCATGATCCCAGGGTCCTGGGATGGAGCCCCTCATCGGGCTCTCTGCTCCACGGGGAGCCTGCTTCATCCTCTCTCTCTGCCTTCCTCTCTGCCTACTTGTGATCTCTGACTATCAAATAAATAAATAAAATCTTAAAAAGAACATGTTCTGAAGTTGAATGTGGTGATGCTTGTATATCTGTGAATATATTGAAAACCGCTGCCTTACATACCTAAATAAGTGAACTGTGTGGTATGTGAATCATATTTCAATAAAGCTGTTATATTAGTATACATATATATACAGATATATGGGCATATCATCAGTTAGTTACTGCTAAAAGAAAGAGTAACTTTTATTTTTCTTTTAGTGAAAAATTTATTATTTTCTTTCCTTGGCTTTCAATTTATTACAGATAAAACCTGTAATTTAGGAAACCCAAATTGTCATGGTATAGATCATAAGTATCTTTTAATGGGTTATTGGCTGTTATGTTTTTGTTTTTCATTCTGCTTAACACAAATCAGGTGTGACCTAATATTTGCATTTGCATTACTAACAGCTTTCTCTCCGAGTATGCTGAGATGGTGGTTTTGGGTGGCCCCAGATGCTTTTCATGTTGTCTGCTTTTAGTGTACTATAGACACAGACTTCTGACTATTGCCACTGTCATCTTTGTTTGTGATTAAGAAGAAAAAGTCTGTGTGGTCTGTTCTTCTTCCTATACCAAATAAGAGTAATGTCTTGTTGGTTGGTGATTGAGATTCTTGCCTGAACTTCTTATTGCCTCGTGAGTTTTTATGTGATGAATAAATGGAACTATTTCAATTGCACTAGATTGCATTTGACTGCTACCTCTGTGGGTTCCCCCACTGGAGACAGTTTTTATGAATCATTAGCCTTAGGCTGCTTCAGATGATGTTTTCTCACATTATTCTCAAGGGTACATATTTTTGATGCTTTCATTCTGTATATTTTTGTGTTTCCTGCCCCATTAGCCTCATAAATAGTCCTTGCATGTGTCTTGTTGATAGTCATTGTTTTGAGATGACTGACTGACTAATGCCTACCTTCCCTTTCTTTCACTGTAGTACTTTCTGGTAGGCTGTGCTAGGCCTCCATTCAGTAAGTACTGGATTTGCATATTTGTGTGTGTTAAACACCTCTCTTCTTCCACATTCGGTAGGCAAAATATCTTCCTAGTCTAGTGCACAGCATCTCACAAATGACCTTCTGGCTCTGTGTACAGGACTGAGGCTCCAAGACCTAGCTCCTTTGGCTTTCTTTTCTTAAACTCTCTTTGCCTTCAGTCCATTCAGTTGCTCTCGACACAGAGCGAGGAGAAGGGTGGCGCCTACGCATTCCTCCCGACGTTGTTCTTACAGCATGTAGCTTAAGTTCAGTCGCATGTTGCATTAAGTCTGAAAAATTGTTTTCAGAAAATAATTTGCATGTAATTCAGGATAGTTTTGTGCTGTCTTTGATACGTGAACATGCTTTCCATGCTGGTAAGGACCAGCTTCCGAGCACTGCCGTTTGTTCGTATTATAGGAATACCATCTGGACCAAGCAGTAGCTTCTTGTTCCTTTTACAGTGAATGTGTGAAAACCACATACACACACATTAAAAAAATTTTTGTACTTAGTATTTTTCAATTTGTGCTCTGTTCTGAGCACAAGTATGACAGTTTTACGGCTAATAATTCTAGACTACATCATAATTTACAGGGCAGTTTTATATCCATTAGTTCATTTTATTGTCCAACAGCCTTATGGGGTCCTTATTATTAATATCTCATTTTTTATAGGTGAGAAAACATATGTGTGATACTTTTTTTTTCATTTATTTATTTGTCAGAGAGAGAGAGAGGAGAGAAAGCACAATTGGGAGGAGTAGGAGGCAAAGGGAAGAGCAGACTCTGTGCTGAGCTTGATAGAGGACTTGATCTCAGGACCTGAGCCTGAGCCAAAGGCATTTGTCCAACCTACTGAGCCACCCAGGCATGCCCACTTCTTCTTCTTATTTTTAATATTATTTAATTATTTGCGAGAAAGGGAAGGGGTTGGGGCAGAAGAGCAGAGGGAGAAGGACAGGCAGACTCCATGTTGAGTTCAGAGCCCAACGGGGGGGCTTGATCTCAGAACTCTGATATCATGACCTGAGCTGAAATCAAGAGCCAGACGCTCAACTGACTGAGTCACTGAGGCACCCCTGTGTGATAGACTCTTATGCTGATGCTTAATTAGACAGCCATTCCATCTCTATTCGACTTTTTAGAAATCTGAGTACATTAGAAAATGATTTCTTTCCTACCATGTGATTTCTATAAATATATTCTCTGTTCTGTCCGAATAAATTTCTTACTATATTTTGGTTTCACTTCCAACGTATTTCCATTGTTTTCTCGATGGTTCTCTTTTAGGTCTTTCATTCTTTCTCTCTTACCCTTCTTCCTTCCTTCCTTCCTTCCTTCCTGGGAGAGAGAGTGTGAGAGAGCAGGAGCTGGATGGGAGGTGGGGAAGGGGCAGAAGCCGGCTCCCCTCTGAGCAGGGAGCCCCATCCCAGGACCCTGAGATCATGACCTGAGCTGAAGGTAGATGCTTAACTGACTGAGCCACCCAGGCGCCCTCTCCCCTTAGCTCTTATTACAGGATGATTCTCTCTCTCTCTCTCTTTTTTTCTTTTGAAGCATCACTAAACTGCAGAGTAATAACCATGGGGATATTATACATGACACAGTGTTTTTAGACTTCTTTCACACCTAAAAAACCTTGCTCTATCTTCACAACAGTTATTTGAGATCTACAGAACAAGTGCAAATTGCTTGTTTTTGTGAATTAAAAACTTGCGGCTCAAAGTGTTACCTAAAGTTTTGGTTTGTTTGTTCATAATCACATAACTAAGAAGTGTTAGGAACAGGAATACTCGGGCTTCTGGGCTACGGGAGGGCTCTTTCCACTGTTGTTAGGACCCTGCATTGTTTCCCCCTGTGTCATGTAATACACACTTAACCAGGTTTCTTTCATACTTTCGTGTTGCCAACCACTTACTCAGAATTCAGTCCAGAGTAGCCAGTTTCTCTTGTTGCTTTGTTGAAAGACTTCCTAGAAAAAGAAATTGTCAACAAGGCAGGTCAATAATTTGCCAGATGCTCTGTATTTAGCAGAACGACTCTTTGAACAGTTGTCCCTACTCGTTGCTCTTTTGCTGTGTGTCTATTTTGTAATCCGTATCAGGATTCTGTCGTATATGGATTGGTTTCCTTGGGCTGCCATAACAAATTACCAGTAAGTGGGTGGCTTAAAACAACAGAAATTTGTGCTCTCACACTTCAGGAGGGCAGAAGTCCAAAATCAAGGTGTTGGCAGGATTGATCCTTTTTAGAAGAAACTCAGAGGGATCATCTGTTCCATTTCCCTGCCCCTAGCTTCTGGTGGTCGCCAGCAATCCTTGGTGTTCCTTGGCATACAGCTGCATAATTCCCGTCTGTCTCCTTCTTCATATGGCTGTCTTCCCTCTGTGTCTGTGTCTGCACATGGCATTCTCCTCACTCTGGGTGTCTGTCTCTCCTCAGTTCCTAAGGACACCAGTCAAATTGGATTAATACTCTATTGCAGTATGACTGCATGTTAATTTACATCTTAATTACATCTGCAAACACGCTACAGCTGACCCTTGCACAACACGGGTTCTTGAACTGTGCTGGTCCACTTATAGGTGGATTTTTTTTAGGAAATCTATAAACTGACAGTATCAAAGAGACATGTTTTCTATTCCTTATGATTTTAATAACAGTTTCTTTTCTCCAGCTTACTTTATTTATAATAATACAGTATATCATAGGCACAGTGTACCAAATATATGTTCACTTACAGTTGATAATATTGGTAAGGTTTCTGGTCAACAGTAGGCTATTATAGTTAAATTTGCAGCGGGCGGGGTGTCAAAAATTATACATGGGTTTTCAGCTGCACAGGGAGTCAACTTGTCTTTCTTTCACTTTTCTGGTAGTGTCTTTTAATGAATACAGTTCTTGGTTTTCAGAATGATCTAACTTTTCCATCCTGAAGTGAACTGTTTAAATAAACTTTTTTAAAAAAAATTAATCCCAGGATCATGAAGATTGCCTCCCATATTCTTATGTAAGAACTGTTTGATTTTACCTTTTATATTTACATCCAGGCTACCTAGAATTGATTTTTGTGTAATGTAGATAGGAATCAAGATTCATGCTCTTTCTTTTAACTTAGCTATCTAGTTGACCCAGTACTGGTTCTTTTTCTTTCTTTCTTTCTTTTTTTTTGGTAAAATGATTTTTTCTCATTGTTTTAGAGTGCCACTGTTGTGTGTTGTGTGTCATAAATCAAGTGAGCATTTACATTTGGGTTGTCCTTCAACTCTATTCCGTTGTATTCTTCAATTTTTCTCTCCTTGTGCCCATTCCACAGTCTTCAGTCCTGGTACTTTTCAAAAGTCTTGAAATTAACAGATGAAATTAATTTTAATAATATATTTTATTTAACTAAAATACCAAAATATTATTTTAGTATCATCCAGTGGCATCAGTTCTTCTATTTTCTTCTTCAGGATTATTTTGCCTGCTATTGGCTCTTTACATTTCTGTGTAGGTGATAGAATCAGTATGTCCATTACCACAAACAAATCTATCAATACTTTGATTTTATTGCATTGATCTATAGACGAATTTAGGGAATCTTAATGTCTTTATAATTTTGAGGCTTCTAGTATAAAATACGGCATATTCTTAATTTTCTGTAAGTCTTTAACTTTCAAGCTCTGAGGGTTTTATAGCTTTCTGTGATTCGTCTTGTATATCTGCATTACATTTATTCTGAGGTTTTTTTTAATATTACTTGGTACAGTTGTTAAAGATAGATACTTTTTAAAGTTTTACTTAATAATTATTTGTTCTGGGGCGCCTGGGTGGCTCAGTTGGTTAAGCGGCTGCCTTCAGCTCTGGTCATGATCCCAGGATCCTGGGATCGAGCCCCACATCAGGCTCCCTGCCTGGCAGGGAGCCTCATTCTCCCACTCCCCCTGCTTTGTTCCCTCTCTTGCTGTCTCTGTCAAATAAATAAATAAAATCTTAAAAGAAAAAGAAATATAATTGAGTCATGTATGATTTTAAGTTTTCTCCTAGACACATTAAGAAGAAGAAACAGATGAAATTAATTTTAATAATATATTTTATTTAACTAAAATACCAAAATATTATTTCAACATGTAGCAATATAAAAATTATTAATGAGATTTTTACATCCTTTTTTCATAATAAGTCTGCTAAATTTGTTGTATTTTACATTTACAACATATCTCAATTTATTTATTATAAGAGATTTTATTTTTTTATTTGACAGAGACAGACACAGTGAGAGAGGGAACACAAGCAGTGGAAGTGGGAGAGGGAGAAGCAGGCTTCCCGCTGAGCAGGGAACCTGATGCGGAACTTGATCCCAGGACGCTGGGATCATGACTTGAGCCACCAAGGCACCCAATACATCTCAATTTAAAGATTTTATTTATTTATTTGACACAGAGAGAGAGATCACAAGTAGGCAGAGAGTCAGGCAGAGAGAGAGGAGGAAACAGGCTCCCCGCTGAGCAGAGAGCCCAATGCAGGGCTCGATCCCAGGACCCTGAGATCATGACCCAAGCCCAAGGCAGAGGCTTAACCTTCTGAGCCACCCAGGCACCCCAGCACATCTCAGTGTAGAGTGCCAATGTTTCATATGCAAAGTAACCACATGTGGCTAATCACTAGTTTTGGACAGTATAGATCTAAAGGATGAGTCATACTTTTTTAAACAAATAATTGTTTGATTGTATGTATAACAGTTTGATTATACGTATGTATAATCAACCAATTACACATATAATATGTATAATTGTGGATATGTATACTGTACAATATACATCAAATGTATATTATACATATAATGTGTATAATGTGTGTAATTATATGTATGATTTCTTTAAGATTTTCTTTATTTATTTGGGAGAGAGAATGAGTGGGTGAGGGGCAGTGGGAGAAGCAGGCTCCCTGCTGAGCAGGGAACGCAATGCAGTGCTTGATCCTGGGGCTCCAGATTCATGATGTGAGCTGAAGGCAGACGCCCAACTGACTCAGCCATCCAGGCGTCCCTCTAGATATGATTTCTAATGGAGTCACTGAAGAAGCCTCTACTGTCATTAGATTTTCAAGAAAGGTTTTACTGAAAAGGTGTCATTTGCATGTCTTGAACTATGAATAGAAATTTACCAGGTGAAAATAAATAAATAAATAAATTTACCAGGTGAACAAAATAGGCAAAAGCAATAACATGTAAAATTGTGATGTTATATAAAAGTGGAATTTGTTCAGAGGCCCCTGGTTGGCCCAGTCAGTTGGGTGGCTAACTCTGGATTTCAGCGCAAGTCATGATCTCACCGTCCTGGGTTTGAGCCCCTCATCGTGCTTCCTGCACCGTGCTTCCTGACTGGGGGTGGGGTCATCTTCTCTCTCTTCCTCTGCCCCTCCCCCTCCCCTTCTACTCCCCTGCTCAGGCACCAGAGCAGGCGAACTCTCTCGAACTTACAACCCTGAGATTGACTGAGCCAGCCAAGTGCCTAAGTTTACTTATTTTTAAGCTTTTGTTTTCTGTTTTTCTCCCACGTCCTGGGGATGTGAGTCACCCTGGCTCACAAGGTATTTGAGGTGAGGTGAAGAAGGCTACAGGCAGCTTTGGGCCTAGTTTGTGCCTCTCCTGCTCGATTTAGAGAATGAAGGTGGGCATTGGGTTGGGAGGGAAGACTTACCCAGGGTCATTACACTGTGAAACCCTTCCAAGGCCCAGCCCTTTCAGGTCTGTTTCCCTCTGTTAAAACCTCCTACCCCACCAAGCGCAGAAAGCATTGGTGAGAAGAGGGAGCATGTGCACATGCAGAGTCCACGCAGTACCATGCATGCAAGTCACCCCCACCCCCGGCTCCACGGCACCCACTTGTTCTCTGCAGCCCCTGGACATTTTTAGGCTTCCTGACAATCTTCCTGCCCTGTAGCCACAATTGCCTGTTCAAGAAAATGTTGGAGAGAAAAATATTTACCAAAATAACTACACCACACCCTGACTCTCATCTCTGGTCTCTGGCTCTTGTCTGTTCTGCCTGTATTTTCACCCTGCATTAGGGCCAGATTTCTGTATGTTGTTCTGGGTGTTTCTGTCCATATGTAAACACAAATGAATATTTTTATTTAGTATAGGTTCATACTACCCATACTGTCCAGCAACTTGCTGTTTTCTCAAATGGCTTGATTACCAGGATTGATTACATATGAAGATAGCTTAGATTTAACAAAATGTATCTTTAATGTGTATGTGTGTATGTGTGTGGTTTCTATACCCTTTTTACACTGAGTAGTATGTTACACTGGCATGTTCTCACCTTATCTTAAATATAATTTTAAGTTAGTGACAGGATATAGTGCTGTTGTTAGCATTGTGTGAAGCACTTTTTTTTTTTTTTTTGGAAGATTTTATTTATTTATTTGACAGACAAAGATCACAAGTAGGTGGAGAGGCAGGCAGAGAGAGGGGGAAGCAGGCTCTCTGCTCAGCAGAGAGCCTGATGCGGGGCTCGATCCCAGGACCCTGGATTGAAGGCAGAGGCTTAACCCACTGAGCCACCCATCAAGAGTCCACTAACTTGTGTGAAGCACTTTTAAAAAAATATTTCACTTATTTGAGAGAGAGGGAGCACACAAGCAGGAGAGGGAGAGAACCTCAGGCAGACTGCATGCAGAGCACAGAGGCTGACATGGCGCTCTGTCTCGGCCATGAGACCATGACCTGAACTGAAACCAAGAGCTGGGACACTTAACCGAATGAGCCACCCAGGGGCCCTGTGAAACACTGTGAAACACTTAATAATTGCCCTCTTTGGTTCTTTTAGGTTGTTACCAGTTTTTAAATATTATGATACTGAAAATTATAGATAAAAATTATAGATAAAGTGTTTTACATTTGTCGATCATTTTCTAGGATGGATTTACAGAATGGATCCAAAAGATAAATAGATCGGAAGGATCAACATTTTGTTTCTTAACCATATAGAGGAGGACTTGGAACATAATAGGCATCCAGTTAATGCTTATTGGGTGAACGAATATTAACAAAAATTTACTTTCCAATATGGATGTACCAGTTTTCATTCCTACTATCAATATGAGCTTGTCTGTTTTCCCACACCATCTTGTACTTATGTTATTTGGATGATTTGACTGTGATCAGAAGAATCCTATATGCATCTTGAAAAAAATGCTCAGATAATATAACTAAGATATGTTTCTCTTTTTATTTTTACATACTGGATAAATGGACGGATGTTTTCTTACAGGACTGAATTTGCGCTTAAAGAAATCATGTCCTCTGGAGGTGCTGAAGATGATATCCCACAGGGAGAGAGGAAAACAGTTACAGATTTTTGTTACCTTCTGGATAAGTCTAAGCAACTGTTCAATGGATTAAGGTTAGTGGACTCTTGATGCCTTAAACTTTTCTCTAGTTCTGTATTTTTTCTCATGGCTGGTATGTGGTAAGTTTCTGAAAGTTATGGGTAGACTGTTCTTTTTTTTTTTTAAGATTTTATTTATTTATTTGACAGGGATCACAAGTAGGCAGAGGAAGCAGGCTCCCTGCTAAGCAGAGATCCCGATGTGGGGCTCGATCCCAGGACCCTGGGATCATGACCTGAGCCGAAGGCAGAGGCTTTAACCCACTGAGCCACCCAGGCGCCCCTAGACTATTCTATAAATACGTGTATTAGAGGTTATCACACTTTTTTCTGTGACACACTTCATTCTCGGATGAAAAAAAATAGGAGAAAGGAGAATTTCTATTGTTTTATTCAAGTTGAGAATAATTATTTTGTTAAATGGTTTTATGTACATTGTTCCACATCATTCCTGATGTACATCTGATTTTACACACTGGGGTATTGACGTTAATATATCTTTTAAGAAGACATTTACAGTTATAAAGATAATTACAGGATCACCAAATGAATCCTCCCTGACCACTATCTAAAGCTACACTTCTGGGGCATCTGGGTGGCTTACTGGGTTAAGCCTCTGCCTTCAGCTCAGGTCATGATCTCAGGGTCCTGGGATCGAGCCCCACATCGGGCTCTCTGCTCAGCACGGAGCCTGCTTCCCCCTCTCTCTCTGCCTGCCTCTCTGCCTACTTGTGATCTCTGTCTGTCAAATAAATAAATAAAATCTTTTTAAAAAAACCCTACTCTTTCAATCACTTTATCCCTATATTCATTTAATTTATTTTTAGATTGTATTTTGAGAGAGAGAGAGCAAGAGAGAGAGCATCAGCAGGGGCGCTGTATAGAGGGAGAGGGAGAAGCAGACTCCCCACTGAGCAGGGAGCCCAACCTGGGGCTCAATGCTAGGACTCTGGGGTCGTGACCCGAGTGGAAGGCAGATGCTTAACCAACGAGTCACTTAGGTGCCCCTAATTTTTTTTTTTTTTTTAATAAACTCATCACTATCTTGAGCAGTCTTATTGATTTGCTTTATAATGTCTTCCTACCTAAAATTAAATGTTCCTGAGAGCAAGACCCTGTCTGTCACAATTTCTCTAGTAAGTAAGCCAGGGTCTGGCCCACAGCAGATGCTTTATAAACATTTGTTAATGAAGGATTCCCAAGACAGTGTTCACTCCTACACTCTGCTGCTTCCTATTTTGTGCTATAAAAGAATCTTTGAGATCCGCTTTTGCTTTTGCTAACAGTCAGATTAATTGCATCTTTTTTTTTTTTAAGATTTTATTTTCTTACTTGACAGACGGAGATCACAAGTAGGCAGAGAGGTAGGCAGAGAGAGAGGAAGGGAAGCAGGCTCCCTGCTGAGCAGAGAGCCCTACTTGGGGCTTGATCCCAGGACCTTGGGATCATGACCTGAGCTGAAAGCAGAGGCTTTAACCCACTGAGACACCCAGGTGCCCCCATTTTTTTTTTTAATTTAAGTAATCTCAACATCCACTTTGGGGCTCTAACTCATGACCTCGAGATCAAGTCACAGGCTCTTCCAACTGAGCCAGCCAGGTGCCCCCTTAAGATTTTTTATTTTATTTTATTTTTTATTTTAAGTAGGCTCCATGCCTGACATAGAGCCCAATGCAAGGCTTAAACTCATGACCCTGAGATCAAGATGAGCTGAGATCCGGAGTCGGATGCTTAACCAACTGAGCCATGCAGGCACCCTAAGATTTTATTTTATTTTATATTATTTTTAAAGATTTTATTTATTTATTTGACAGAGATCACAAGTAGGCAGAGAGGCAGGCAGAGAGAGAGGGGGAAGCAGGCTCTCCGCTGAGCAGAGAGCCCAATGTGGGGCTCCATCCCAGAACCCTGAGATCATGACCTGAACTAAAGGCAGAAGCTTAACTCACTGAGCCACCCAGGTGCCCTCAAGAATTTTTTCTTTTTTAAAGATTTTATTTATTTATTTGACAGAAATCACAAGTAGGCAGAGAGGCAGGAAGAGAGAGTGAGAGGGAAGCAGGCTCCCTGCTGAGCAGAGAGCCTGATGTGGGACTCGATCCCAGGACCCTGAGATCATGACCTGAGCCGAAGGCAGTGGCTCAACCGCTGAGCCACCCAGGCACCCCAAGATTTTATTTTTAATTGATCTCTACACCCATCGTGGGGCTTGAACTTAAAACCATGAGACTGAGAGTCATATGTTCCACTGACTGAGCCAGCCAGGCACTCCTATTGTCTGTCCTTTGGATGAAAGTCATTCTTGTGGGTCTTTTGAGGTGGTATCTCATTGTGGTTTTGTTGTATTTCCCAAGTGACTAATGATGTTGGGCATCTTTTCATGTATGTATTAACCAAATGTCTTTTTTTTTTTTTTTTTTCCCCTTATGGGGAAGGAGGGCCAGAGGGAGAGATAGAGAGAATCTCAAGCAGCCCCTACACCCAGCCTGGAGCCTGACGTGGGGCTCCATCTCATAACCCTGAGATCATGACCTGAGCCAAAATCAAGAGTCAAATACTTAACAGATAGATCCGCCCAGGCACCCAGCCAAATGTCTATTCTAATCCTTTGATCATTCTTCCAATTGGGTTATTTATCCTCTTTTTTTTTTTTTTTTAAGATTTTATTTATTTATCAGAGAGAGAGAGGGGGAGAGAGCGAGCACAGGCAAACAGAATGGCAGGCAGAGGCAGAGGGAGAAGCAGGCTCCCTGCTGAGCAAGGAGCCCGATGTGGGACTTGATCCCAGGACGCTGGGACCATGACCCGAGCCAAAGGCAGCTGCCTAACCAACTGCGCCACCCAGGCGTCCCAGGTTATTTATCCTCTTAAGTTATAGTTGTTCTGGATATAAGTCCTTCTTGAGTTGTAATGATTCGCAAATGTGTATTTTTCCATTCAGTGGGCTGTCTCTCCACTTTCTTGATGGTGTCGTTTGAAGCAGAGAAGCTTTTATTTTAGTAAAGTCCCGCTTGTTATTCTTCTTGTTCATTGGTTGTACTTTTAGTGCTTTGTCTAAGAAATCATTGCCTAACCTGAAGTCATCAAGATTTACTCCTGTTTTCTTCTTTTACGCTGCTCGCTCTCCTATTTAGATCTGTGGACCATTTTTAGTTAATTTTTACATATGCTGTGAGGTCTTAGACATTTTTTTAAATCAGAAAACATTTTTTTCAGTTGAATATTGCATTTCTTTCGTATTTTTCTTTCTTGTTCCTTGTTCTCCCTTCTTGTTTATATTCTTGTATTGCTTACATTGAATATTCAGCCCAAATTCTCTGCAACAATCTAGTCACTCGATTTTCATCTCTGTTCTTTTCTTCATCACTTTCAGAAAATGTCTCTGAAATTTGTCCACTAAATATCACATTTTATTTCTTTTATTATTCATTTACTATTTACAAGACATATTTCTTCTTGTAATTTCATATCAGTACTTTTTTGCTATACTGCTTTTCAAAAACTAGGTATTACATATTTGACCCAAAGTTTACTAGTTCTCTGTATATTCTTATTTGAATATAAGAATGAGTATAGTAGGAGTGTGAGTATGTTTTCACTCAATATGTCTGAGAAGCATATTGGATTTAGCAATGTCATTTTCCTTCTTCTTTTTTTTTTTTTAATTTATTTATTTGACATAAAAATCACAAGTAGGCAGAAGTAGGCAGAGAGGAGACAGAGAGAGAGGGAGAAACAGGCTCCCTGATGAGCAGAAAGCCCGACTTGGGGCTCGATCCGAGGACCCTGGGACCATGACCCTAGCCGAAGGCAGAGGTCCAACCCACTGAGTCATCCAGGTGCCCTGGCATTTCCCTTCTTATAAAGGAATTATTTTCCTAATCTGATTCTGAGTCATAAATGAATCATAAAGCTCAGGTAATCTCCTGCTAGAGACTTTCTGCCTGGTTAGCATTATTCTGTAACTACTACAACAGTAACAGTAACACATACATTCCACATAGCACCATACAGTTTATAAATCATTTTTAAGTACATCTTTATCTTTAGGCCACATGAGAACAGCATATATTGTATCCAAAACCCCTGCTAACTAGGAGTGCCTGCATGGCTCGATTGAGTGTCCCAACTCTTGCTTTTGGCTCAGGTCATGATTCTGGGGTCATGACATTGAGCCCTGCATCAGGCTTCACACTCAACAAGAGTCTGCTTGAGATTCTGCCCCCCCTACTCACTCCTCCCCCTGCTCACATACATGTGCTCTCTCTCAAATAAATAAATAAATATTAAAAAAAAAAAACAGCTGCTAACTAGAATTAAATTGTTTTATTTCACTCTGTTTTTGAAATGTTGTTTCAGTTGTGCAAATATATTTTACCAGCTCAAATGGGTCTCATTTTGGTCTTTTTTTTAAGTGCCATTTTAATGATCACACTGATCTTTTTTTTAAAGGATTTTATTTATTTATTTGACAGACAGAGATCACAAGTAGGCAGAGAGGCAAGCAGAGAGAGAGGGGGAAGCAGGCTCCCGACTGAGCAGAGAGCCCGATAAGGGGCTCGATCCCAGGACCTTGAGATCATGACCTTAGCTGAAGAACCCACTGAGCTACCCAGGCGTCCCTGATCACACTGATTTTATTTTGATTTTTAAAATTTTATTTAGTTTTAAAGTAACTGCAGAGTAAAATTTATCTGTGGGAATGGTAGGAAACCCTAATTCATGGAGAATGTTGTGTGATCTCTAACCTTTAGGACTGTTTATTCACTGTTGGGGAAATTTATTATAATATGCCAGTGATGCCTATTTCAGTTTAGTTCTTGAGCACTTGAAACTATAACAGGTTCAAGATTTAATCCTTTTGACTCTTGTTCTCTAAAATATTCAGTACATGAAGACACAGGTCCCACCAGTTTGAAATCTCCCTTCTTCATTTGTTAAGTGAGAATTTTGTCAGTGTATATTTGTAACTTGCAGCTATCATAAATTGCTACCTAAAAGCAGTATTTTCTATACTGATACGTTGATTGCCTCCCAGATGTGGAATAGTAGTTTCCTTAAGTGCTATTTAAAATTTGACAATACTGGGGTGCCTGGGTGGCTCAGTGGGTTAAGCCACTGCCTTCGGCTCAGGTCATGATCTCAGGGTCCTGGGATCGAGCCCCGCATCGGGCTCTCTGCTCAGCAGGGAGCCTGCTTTTTCCTCTCTCTCTGTCTGCCTCTCTGCCTGCTTGTGATCTCTCTGTCAAATAAATAAAATCTTAAAAAAAAATAAAATAATAAAATAAAATTTGACAATACTAATAAGGCTAGGACTCCTGGGTGGCTCAGTTATTAAGCGTCTGCCTTCGACTCAGGTCATGATCCCAGGGTCCTGGAATCGAGTGCCACATCAGGCTCCCTGCTCAGTGGGAAGCCTGCTTCTCCCTCTCCCACTGCCCCTGCTTGTGTTCTTGCTCTCACTCTCTCTGTCAAATAAATAAAATCTTTAAAAATAAAAAAATTTAAAAAACAACTAATAATGCTAAATTTTGGCCAAGAAGAATGGGTAAGCAAAGTCATCAGGGCATGCAGGGCTCTTTTTATTTTAAACAGCCTTAATTATTTCTAGTATAAAAATGGTGAGTAAAGAGTACATATTATCTGAATGCTTTTTGGGTTGCTGTTTGAGAGGGATGTAACTAGTGGTGGCACAGGTCTATAGTTCTCTGAGAGATTAGTACTCAGACTGTCTTCCATTTTCTTTTCATTTTTTAAGAAAATCTATTTTATATACATACCCAAATATGGAATAATATAGATCTATTAAAAATATTTTGGTGGATATGTAAATGAGAGTTATATGGTATATGGTTAAATGATATATAGTTAAATGAAAAAGTGCAAATTGTAAAAACTTCATGATCTCAGTTTATAAAAAATTTTATATTTCATCGATGTCCATTTACCATACTAACTCTTAGAGGGGACTCTTTGCTCTTAGTGCTCAGTTCAGTCCCTAAATGACGACCAGATATATTTGGGGGCTGGTTTTCTCAAAGTGTCTGGCACATGTAGGGTGTGTATTTTTTGTGCTTGTTTCTATAAAGGAAAGTGCTTTATTCAGTATTAGATCTTGGTTGAAGACCTCCCTCTGTTTATCAGTTCTGTAGGTCATGTTAGAGTTCCCTAGAGTGTTGGGTTGTGGGTTATATGGCATTCTTGTCCACACCGCTCTCCTGTTCCCTCTCCAAAGAAGTTCTTTGAGTTACATGAATTAAACACCTCTCTACTTTCAAGAGTTAATATAGTTTTTGTGCATTTCTTTTTTTTTTTTAAGATTTTATTTATTTCACAGAGAGAGAGATCACAAGTAGGCAGAGAGATAGGCAGAGAGAGAGAGGAGGAAGCAGTCTCCACCCAGGCGCCCCTGTGCATTTCTTTTAAAATAGAGATTTCTGGGCACCTGGGTGGCTCAGTGGGTTAAGCCGCTGCCTTCGGCTCAGGTCATGATCTCAGGGTCCTGGGATCAAGTCCCACATCGGCTCTCTGCTCAGCAGGGAACCTGCTTCCCTCTCTCTCTCTGCCTGCCTCTCTGTCTACTTGTGATTTCTGTCAAATAAATAAATAAAATCTTTAAAAAAATAAAATAAAATAAAATAGAGATTTCTTTGGTAAAAATGAAAAGAAAGGTTTTTTGGTGTTTTCCCTTCTTCTGGTTGTGTTGGTCTGAATAGAAAACAGGATCACAATGTTTATAGAGAATAAAAATATATTGGGGTGGTCTGGGCCAGCTCTGGGATTTGGGGACAGTGGGGACTCAGCTGGAGTAGTGTGGCCTTTAACATGGTGCCCTTCATTCCTGACATTCCTTTCACTATTAGTGCTTATCTTCTGGCTAGCTTGCTTTTGTGTTTTCACTCATTTTTCCTTTGGGGGGCCGTTGTGGAGGGGGAGGAGGAAGGGTAGAGGGAGTGAGAGAATCCCAAGTAGGCCTCACTTGCAGCACAGAGCCCAACTTGGGACTTGATCCGATGACCCTGAGATCATGACCTGAGCCGAAATCAAGACTCAGACACTTAACCAACTCAGCGACCCTGGTGCCCCAACTATTTTTCTTGAGTTCACGAAGTAGTTATTAAACTTACAGTGCAGTGTCATATACTTTCAGACAAGTACACATATTATCATGTGTATAGTGTGTTTTGTACAAACAGGGCACATCTGTGTTGTTTATACTTGGATGAAGAAAGAGAACACGTAGCACCTCAGCAGCCCCCTTGTGCCCCCCTCACTTGGACTTAAACTCCTTATGAGCAGACCAAAAATGTGCATTTCAGTGTGTGAAAGGCTTCAGAGTTTCTATGTAATATCTTCCTTGGGTATAATAAATTCCCTTTTTACTCTTGAAGATGTGTCTTTCCACCTTATATTAAGTCTTTCATCTAACTTGTCAGAGCCTTTTGATTCTCCTAGATGTGAATATCTTAATGAAGTGTTTTTCTTGACTGAAAATATCTCCTTATATTATGTGCATAATAAATAAGTTCTTTCCACTCACTGTGTCAGAAAACATAGTCCAAGACAGTGAGAAATGGATGAAATGAATGGTGTTTTTCTTTTAATAGCTCTTGCATGTAGTTACAGTAGTAATGAAGTGAGAATAATGTTGGAAATATCTTTGAATACTGTCAGAAAATGATCAAAAGCCCAAGTGCTTGCAGGGTTCCAGTTACCATGGTGACTAAGACTGCTAGAGCAGAATGGAGTCCTTGCTGGGATTATATAAGGCAGCATCTTGAGACATGTGTTAGAGATACACAGCTGTGTCTACCAGTGAGATCCATGACTTTTGGGGCTTTGAGACAACAGAGGCCTCCGAATCACTGATTATTTGACTCCAGAGAAGCAGATACACTTGGCCAAAATAAGCATTGGAGGCCATAAATATAAATATATATATTGACAGAAAAGTACACCAAAGAGAAGTGTAATGGTGTTAAATAAAAATAACTGTAGAGATTATTTTGATTAAATATGCTCCCAGTATTTAAGTTAAAGAAGAAATCCCCTACACAGGAAAGGGTTAACTGGGAAAGTAAGGGTTCGCTCCCTTGGCCCCTTCCTACCCCGCCTCCTCCTTCCCCTTTCTTCCCTCTTTTTCTGCTGCTCCCTCTTCCTTCTCTTCTATCCTCAAAAAAACCACTATTTTCCTAGAGGCGAGTTCTGGTAATAGTAAAGCATATGTGATTTCAGAGATAATACTTAAACTACCTGTACAAGCCCGTGATGAATGCTTTTGTCTTCTGTGGCTTACCATTCGAAAGAACTGCACACACATTTGAGGTCCACGGCCACCAGAGCACAGCAGGTATCTTGATCATGTGATCTAGAGAAGCATTGACTAATAAGAATTTAATATGAGCCACAAAGGTGATTTTAAATGTTCTAGTAGCCGGATCTTAAAAATGTAAATAAAAAAGAAGTGAAATGAAGGTTAGTAATGTATTTCGTTTTATCTAGTATATCTGAAACACTTTATTTCTACATGTCATCAATATAGAAAAATTATTGAGATCTTTTATCTCCTTTATTTCTCACACTTAGTCTTTGAAGTACACTGAATATTCTTACACATATTCTTAATTACGTACATTTCAGTTCAGATGGGCCACTTTTCGAGGACTTCGTACCCATAGATGGCTATTGGCTCAGACAAAATACCTCCCACTTTCAGCTTTCGTTCTCGGGATGGTCTGCTGTGCTTTCTGGTGAATACATATGATACATACGGGCATTTGTGGGGGTGGGGGACTCTCTTCTTCACAGGTCCATCAGACGTCGCATTTGTTTCTTCTTTCTCTTCCCGTACAGATGCCAGTGGCCTGCAGGTCTCTTGGACCCACCTGTGTTTGGGAATTTGAGAGATACTTTGTTACCCACTGTGTAGTTTGCTAGGACTATCGTAATGAAATACCACTGATGGGGTGGCTTAAACAGCAGAAATTGTTGCACAGTTCTGGAGCTTAGAAGTCCAGGAGCAAGGTGCTGCAGGGCTGGTTCCTTCCCAGGCCTCTCTTTTCAGCTTGCAGATGGCTGTTTTCTTTCTCATATGGCCACCCTTCTGTGCATGTCTCTCTGTGTGTCCCCATCTCCTCTTGATAAAGATTGTATTAGTGCCCCCCCAAAAGGCCTTGTTTTAGTTTAATTACTATACTTCTTTAAAGGCCCTGCCTCCAAAGGCACATTCTGAGGTACTGGGGGCCAGGACTTCAATATATGAACTAGTGGGTGACATAGTTCGCCTGTAACATAACACTTATTTTTGCTGAAAATATTGTCTGTGGGTTTTTGGTTTTGTTACTAGTGGTTCTGTCTGTTTTTTGAATGGATCTGAGTAAATTAAAGACTGTGCTGCTGCCCTTTCCCCAGAATCCAGAAAATCAGTGATTTAAATGCTATACCAAGATTTTAAAAAATAAAAAGAGATGAGTGTATTTCTAATAGTTCTCTGTGACCGTCACAGTTCAGTATAACCTGATCTGGAACGTTACTGTTTATGAATACCTTAATTGCCTGGCTAGGAATAGAAATAGGGCTTCTTCACCTTTTTATTTAGTTGCTAGTGGGTGAGATCAAGGCTCGGTAAGGGGGAAAGTATTTGTGTTTACTTTTTGAGGTCTTCCAGGAGGAGCATAAAGAGAAAAAGTGAAGATGTTTTAAGAACAAGGGATTTCACGAAATCCTCCAGACACCCTCATTCGCATCTATTTTCTTGGTTTATAAATGAGAAGGCTGAAGCTTTGGCGTATTAAGCAATAGCTTATGTTAATAGGATAGGTTCTGATTTGGGAATTGCTACTTCAGAGAAGTGGTTCCTCCGTATAGGAGTTAAGATCCCAGAATACCAGGGGAGCTCTGGTAGCCTCTTCTCCCAAGGTGATATAGGCGAATGCTTGACGGTAGGACTGGTGCAGTTAACTCCCTGGCTTCTTGTACTCCTCTCCTTGGTTCGCAGAGGAACTCATGTCTGTAGAGCTTGGGTATTGTCATACCTACAAAATAGTCATGGACACTTGGTGGGACAAGGCAGCAACACCATGGAGGGGACATGGCATCTAAAACTTGACAGTCTTTTTTTTCCTATGAGCAGGGTGCCATTAGAAACAAATTTATGAATAGTTCCGTTTCTAAATGTAAGAATTTTTATACTTCCCCTGGAGCTGGTTCATAGGAGGAAGAGATACCATTCCATAGCTTTATTTGGCTTGGCATGTCTGAATTCAAACTGGGGGTGATTATTTGAAATTGTTCAAATTTGCTAACCATTATTAGGAATGGAACAATTTGCTAAATGCCTCCTTTAAAAAAAAAATATTTCATTTATTTATTTGGCGGAGAGAGAGCACAAGCAGGGGGAGTGGCAGGCCGAGGCAACTGGAGAAGCAGACCCCCCACTGAGCTGAGAGCCCAACATGGGTCTCAATCCTAGAACCCTGGGATCATGACCTGAGCCAAAGGCAGATGTTTAACCAGCTGAACCACCCAGGTGCCCCTGCTAAGTGCCTTCTGTGTGCCCACACCATTCTAGATATGGGGCTAGGGATAGGAACAGGATACCAAGATAGATAGGATGTCCACCTTCGGCCTATTCAAGCACTCTTGGGCACTTTCTTTCAAACCCTCATTCAAAAAAAGCTTTGCTCCCTCCTCAGTAAACAAAAGGCTTGATACTGTGGTATCATTAAGGTACCCTCCCCTAAAGGAAGCACTCAGTGTTAACAGCCTATACCTGTTGGTACCCCTGCACCTTCAAAGTCACAGATCCGTTCCTAGACCTATATTTGAAAACCAGATATACCAGTTGGCAAAAAAAAAAAAAAAAAAAAAAAAAAGTGTTAGTGTTAAAACAAGGAATTGCTCAACTGATTTGGCAAGTCCCAAACACAGTTTTGTCCGGTATACAGATAGACACAGAGGCATGGATCAGAACAACGGTGTCCCTGTAGTAAAGGCCTCTCTGTGTACACCAGACTATGTGAAGGGACGCTGTGCTCCTTGACTGAAAACCTTGTTCAGAGAAGTTGAATCAGGCCCTTGACCACAGCTTTGTTGGAGGTCACTTGCATCCCATGACCTGGGGAGCAGAATGAGCTCACAGAGAAGAAATTTACTAGTGTGGAATCAAAATCTAGGTGGTTTTCCCTTATGGTAGAAAGAAGAGAACATTAGATTAGGGGTTAGGAGGTTTGGATCTGAATCACAGCTAAACAATTTACTGGTCATGAGTTCTCAAGCAACTCACTTTAAGCTCCTTGATGCCCACCGTGTGTGTGTGTGTGTGTGTGTGTGTGTCTGTGTGTGTGTGTGTCTGTGTGTGTACATACGCATGCCCTGGAGAAGCCAAGCATTTAAGGACAGGCTTAGGAAAGAGAAGCCAGTAGAAGAGAAGAGAAAGAAGAGAGAATTACAAGATGGTAGAAGTGGTGACCAGCCGCACGCCCCAGGAAGGACTGGCATGCAGAGGATGGAAGGGTGGCTGTTGAACCGGGATGTCAGGTGTGGGTGGGCATCAGCGATCCCAGCTAATTCAGTTTAGTTAAGGCATTTGATTTATAGAAACCCAGAAGACATTTCTAAATTTTGGCATCTCAGCATACTCTGGAAACAGCTTGGGGAACCAAGTTTAATCATTCGCACTGCACTTCTGCCTCCTGTAGTCTCCTAACTTTTGTTGATGGAGTTTAGGATTTAAAAAAAGAGTGAGATAGCTGTCATACTTTCAATTTCCTCTAAAGCTTTGGAAGAAGAGTATGAGCAGCCGATTTATAACATAGTTGCCTTTGCAAAAAGTGAAATATCAGGTCGTTTTGCTTGCAGGATAATTCACATTCCATTTAATTTAATTCTATGGACCATTAATTTCCCATCTCTAATGTCAGTAATAATGACCAAATGATATATTCAGAGTTTCACACCATAGTCAGGCTCTGAATAGTAGAGGAATTTGTCTAAAACTCTTTATAAAATACTTTAGTTAGTTTTAGACTCTAATCGAATTATAACAGTTTGTTTATTAGCTTCTGTGATGTGTTTCATTAGAGAAAGGGTGATCATAGGACTTACCCTAAGTTAAAAAAAACTTAACTCTGTATTGAAAAAGAAATTCCTGTCTTTAGAGCTAAGTTTTTAGACTGTAGTGGCACATATTCTAAATTCTTTTGTGGGAAATAGTATAGAATTTAGCCAACTTTGTTCAGAGCTATAAATCAGAAAATATTTGGATACTTAGTAATTATTGTCAGGAGCCTGTTCTAGCCTTTCAGATCGACTTCTCGTGTCTAGCCCAGGTGCAGAATTCCCTTCCTTAAAGCTTTTTACGCTGAACACCTGAAACTATATATGTCATCATGAAATAAAACACTGAATTCTAGTTGTTTTCTCAGTTAACAATGTGTATTACTGAGGTTTATTAAATCTGTCAGTTTGGGAAACTCAGAGTAACTTAAGCAGGCACGTGCTTCCTTGAAAGTTTGCGTACAGAGTCTGTACAATATCCACAAAGAAGCCCCCAGTTGTTGTCATTTCTTGTGGAGGTAATGTTGCCGCTGCACACTGTTACGTAATAGACAGTCTTCCTAGCAGCAGCCACATGATAAAGAGTCTTAACGATTCTGGAAGTACCTTCAATTTTAAAATGTCTTATTAGCACTTTCTCACTAGAGGTACGTGGAGACATTGAAAAAACAAAAGATGAAAACTTAACAACAAATGTGGAAACTGGTATCTATAGTTAACTTACTTCTGTAATCTGGAATGAATTTCTCCTTCTCATAAGGATAAGGAAACAAATTTAAAAATGTAGTTACTAACTCATTCTTGTTATGGGCACCTGAAAATTTCACATAGTCCTTTTGCTTTTTTTATTCGTTGTCTTAACATCCAGTAGAGAAATGCTTATCTTCTTTCACTTATTAACTCCACTTACAGAAATTTACCTTTTACTCATATTGCGTAAATATTCAAGAATAGTATGAAGATGTTTATTGCAACATTTTTGTAGCAGGGAATAACTGGAAGCAATAAAAATGTCCGTTGGGAAGGGATTGGTTAAATAAATTGGTTATTGTGTGCTACATTATATGCAGTGAATAATGAGATAATTGTATGCATTAAAAAATGCTGATATATTTTTAAATTTAAAGAACATGTAAAAATAAACATACAAATAAAAGGTATATTGTAGAACATTATATATTTACATTATATATTTACTTAAATGTACATCAAAAATGCATTTTTTTAAAGATTTTATTTATTTATTTGACAGAGATCACAGGTAGGCAGAGAGGCAGGCAGAGAAGCAGGCTCCCTACTGAGCAGAGAGCCCAATGCGGGCTCGATCCCAGGACCCTGAGATCATAACCTGACCCGAAGGCAGTGGCTTTAACCCACTGAGCCACCCAGGTGCCCCTAGAAAATGCATTCTTAATGGTGATTATATGGGGGGGCTAGAATTGAGGGGGGGTAGCAATAGGGTATTTTTTACAATGTGTAGCATTTTATTTTCCAATTGGCTTATATTAATTTCAGAATTGAAAAAGAAAGGAAAAATTACAATATTTCTGTGATAGATTGCTTATAAAAAATCCTTCTCTTCCCTGTGTCCATGCCCACGAGCCATTCCCTCCCATAGTCTGTGCTCAGCCAAGGGGATTGCTTTGGCCAATGGAACAGCTCAGACATGATGCAAAGAATCAAAAAGAATGATGCATATTAGAACTGCCCTCTGTTTTGCTGCTTTTGGGATCCTCAGCTGAGTTAGCCTGTTGGATGAGAAACACATGACCCAGCACCCTAGCTGCCAGTCAGGTAACTGCCAGATGTCTAAGGGAGGCCTTCCACCAATAGCTGTCCACACTTGGGCCTTTGTTTCTCTTGCATATTATCTTCTCTCTCTCTGTCCGATGGTCACTTCTTTCTCTTTTACCTATCCAGCTCTCTTTCTTCAAGCAGCTTTCCCTGACTACTCAAGTCCTCCAGTGTATCTCTTTTCTATACTCTTTTCTACACTCAGTCCTATATAATTTAATACTTGGGTGCTGTTTTTCCTCTTTTTCTGTATATGTGTTCGTCTCTTCTATCTAACTGAATTTAAGCTCCTTGGTTGTGGAGATCATGTTACACATCACTTTCTCTGGCCTTCGTGATACTTATCACTTGATAGAATTATACGCAATAACCAGGTTTTCTACTTCTATCCCATGACTTCAAAAGACACCTTGCGGGGGCGCCTGGGTGGCTCAGTTGGTTAAGCAACTGCCTTTGGCTCAGGTCATGATCCTGGAGTCCTGGGATCAAGTCCTACATCAGGCTCCTCGCTCAGCAGGGAGTCTGCTTCTCCCGCTGACCTCTCTCCTCTCATGCTCTCTCTCTCTCTCTCAAATAAATAAATAAAATCTTCAAAAGACACCTTGCCTAACTGCAAGGCAGGTGTCACCAATAGCAAGATCCCCCACTAGGGCAGGAGAAAAGCTATAGAAACATAAGCTGTATTTGTGTCTGCTCTGTAGCCTTCTTATTTCCATGGAATTAGGTATCCTTTGTTAAGTAAATGACAAAATATATAGCAGCCTTTTGTGTGTGGGGGGAGAGTCTCTTTCTGCTAATCTCAAATATGTATTTGTACTATACACTGTGCTACATATGATTATATTAAACTTGAAAAATGTTAACAATATAGTAAGCGAGAGAAGTTTACATGACAAAACAAGTACTGTGCCTGTATACACAAATACTGTGTATGTGTGTATATATATATATCCCTCCGCTCTCAGCCCCAAACAACTGAACAACAAATACTACCTCAAATTTCATTAGATTAGTATAGTTTACCAAGAATATTCAGCTTACTTAGTGAGATAAACAAAGGATTGCTTTTATACTTGAAGGTTAAACTTGGGTTAAATGAGAGAATTTGAAGTCTCTCGTTTGGGGGCGCCTGGGTGGCTCAGATAGTTAAGTGTCTGCTAAGGTCATGATCCTAGGGTATTGGGATCAAGCTCCGTGTGGGGCTCCCTGTCCAGCAGGGAGTCTGCTTCGCCCTCTCCCTCTACTGTTCCCCCTGCTTGTGCTCTCTCACTCTCTCTGTCAAATAAATAAATAAATCTTTAAAAAAAAATAGAAGTCTCTCTTTTGGGGGTGCTTTGGTGGCTCAGTGGGTTAAGCATCCAATTTTGATTTCAGCTCAGGTCATGATCTCAGGGTTGTGAGATTGAACCCTGCATTGAGTTCCATGCTAGGTGTGAAGCCTTCTTAAGATTCTCTCTCTCTGCCTTTCCCCCTGAAACACACCCCCTTTCTCACGAGTGTGCACATTCTTCTCTCTCTAAAAAAAAAAAAAAGAAGTATCTCCTTTTACCATGAAACACGTAAGTATTTTCTCTATTTTAGGTATTTTAGTTGCCATTTGGGTTATAAGGGTCATTCTGAAGTACAGCCTTCACTTCTTTGCTTAGTTGAAAATAATGCTACTGGTGATCAGAGGGTTATTGATTTAACTGAAGTTGTATTAGCATAGACAGGTAGATTAATGAAAAAGAATAGAGTCCCCAAACACAGCCACTTTGTCTGGCAACCCCAAATAGAAATGCTCAGGTATATTGGGATTCATTGTACTGCTTTCTACTTTTGTGTATGTCTGAAAACTTCCAGCATAAAGGAAACTTTAAGACATAACTTTAAAAAGGGGCACTGGGTGGCTCAATGGGTTAAGCCTCTGCCTTTGGCTCAGGTCATGGTCCCAGGGTCCTGGGATCGAGCCCCGCATCGGGCTCTCCTCTTAGCTGGGGGCCTGCTTCCCCCACACCGCCTGCCTCTCTGCCTACTTGTGATCTCTGTCTGTCAAATAAATAAATGGGCTCTTCAAAAAAAAAAAGAAAAGACATAACTTAAAAAAATAAAGATACCTTTCACAAAAGCAATAAAAATATGAGACATTGTAATAATGTGAACCAATAATATTAGATCTTCATGTAATGTGAACCAATAATATTAGATCTTCATGCAAAACATTTTAAAATTTATTTAGTGCGTATTTTCAACATAAATGGAAAGAGGTACTATTGACACTAAAAATTATTTTTAAAATGTCAGTTCTCCAAATGGATGTCTAGATTCTTTCAAGTCTCATTAGAACCCATTAGGATTTTTTTTGGTAGAACTTGATAAGCTGATTTTAATGTTCATATGCAAGTATAAGGAACCAAGAATAACCAAGGTATTCCTTTAAAAAAAAGAGGAAACGTCACACTTTTTTTTTAAGGTTTTATTTATTTGTTTCTCAGAGAGAGAGAGAGAGATCTTGCACAGGCAGGGGGAGCATCAGGCAGAGGGAGAAGCAGGCTCCCTGCTGAGCAAGGAGCCTGCTGTGGGACTCGATTCCAGGATCTTGGGATCACGACCTGAGCCAAAGGCAGACACTTAACCCACTGAGCCAGCCAGGCGTCCTGATGCCACACTTTTTAGTAAAGCTGTAGTAATTAACAGAATGTTAATGAGGAACTAGAAAAACCAGTAGAATAGAACAAAGAGCTGAGACCCAAGCATAAGGGAAAATTGATGACTGCAATTCTAGTCCTGTCAAATTATTCAAATTATTCAGATTTTTAAAAATTTTTTTAAAGATTTATTTATTAGAGAGAGTGCGAGGGAGAGAGAGCACAAACTGGGGAGCGGCAGAGCGATAGGGGGAGGTAAAGAATTTCAAGCAGACTCTGTGTTGAGCGTGGAGCCTGATGCGGGCTCTGTCTTAAGACCCTGAGATCATGGGGCGCCTGGGTGGCTCAGTGGGTTAAAGCCTCTGTCTTCGGCTCAGGTCATGATCCCAGGGTCCTGGGATTGAGCCCCGCATCAGGCTCTCTGCTCAGCTGGGAGCCTGCTTCCTCCTCTCTCTCTGTCTATTTCTCTGCCTACTTGTGATCTCTGTCTGTCAGATAAATAAAATAAAATCTTTAAAAAAAAAAGACTCTGAGATCATGACCTGAGAAGAAACCAAGAGTCAGATGCTTAACAAGTTGTTCCTGTACGGGATTTAAAAAAAAAAAAAAAAGAATTCAGAGGGGCGCCTGGGGGGCTCAGTCGTGTTGGGCATCTGCCTTCGGCTCAGGTCATGATCTCTGGGTCCTGAGATAGGGTCCTGAGATCGAGTCCGGCATCGGGCTTTCTGCTCAGCAGGGAGCCTGCTTCCCTGTGCTCTCAGCCTGCTTCTCTGCCTACTGGTGATTTCTCTCTCTCTCTCTCTGTCAAGTAAATAAGATCTTTTTAAAAAATTAATTCAGTTAGGGGATGCCTGGGTGGCTCAGTTGGTTAAGCAGCTGCCTTCAGCTCAGGTCATGATCCCAGCGTCCTGGGATCAAGTCCCACATCAGGCTCCTTGCTCCGCAGGGAGCCTACTTCTCCCTCTGACTCTGCCTGCCACTCTGTCTGCCTGTGCTCACTCTCGCTCGCTCGCTCTCTCTGACAAATAAATAAATAAATAAAATCTTTTAAAAAATTTTAATTCAGTTAGAATTTGTTAATATATATCTGAAATATTGGTTATATTAAACAGTTGAATTTGGAAGGTGAAACTTTAAATCTTTTAAAAGGCTATATTATTGTATGGATGAATTTCTTTAAAAAGACAGAAAAAGAACTTTCCATAGAGATTGAATTCAGACCTTTTGGTAACTATTCATAAAAAACCCGGGATGCCTGGGTGGCTCAGTTGGTTGGACAACTGTCTTCGGCTCAGGTCATGATCCCGGAGTTTCGGGATCGATTCCCACATCGGGCTCCCAGCTCCACGGGGAGTCTGCTTCTCCCTCTGACCTTCTCCTCTCTCATGCTCTCTCTCATGGTCTCTTTCTCAAATAAATAAATAAATAAAATCTTTAAAAAAAAAAAAACCCAAAAGCCCAATCAGTAAACACTAGAATACCAGCAGTCATAGACTCGGGTAAGAAGAGTACCTCACTGGAATCAGTGGGTGGTTATTGTTCGTTTGTAAAACAACCAGTGTTGGGCAGTATGACCCTCCCAAGATTTGGTTGACTCTTTATTGGATTCACGTAGCTTTCACAAACCAACAGCCATAGCCCTAGTTTTTTGAAACTTGCCTCTTTTTCTCTTCTAGAGGTTTTTACAGACACCTTGAGCTTATGAGGCTTCTGCAAAACAATTGGATCCTTATTTCCTTCTCCCTGATCCAGCTTGTTCCAGTGAAAAAATACCGTTGGGGCCACATTCATAGATTTATTCTTAGGCTCTAAGGAAGGTTTTGCCCTGAGGCTGAGACTCCGTTGTTAGTGGTGTTTGTAGCCATCATTCCCCCTCGTATCTTTCACCCATACGCATGAGAAACTGTTTTTGCTGTCCTGAAAGTTCTGGAACTGGTGGGTCATCACTTTTCCTTTTCAGCCCAGCTTGCAGCTAGTTCTTTTCTGAGTTCATCTCTTTCTCGTGTTTGTGAAGTGCCCCTAACAGCATCCGGGGCTAGTAGCATACTTTTCCCAGCTTCTTTGTATAAATCCATATGTTCACCAGTCACTTTAACTGCTCTCCAAGTCATTGCAGGCAGATGCTGTTTTGCCTCTGTATTGTATGCGTCATCATTTTTCCAGCCTTCAGTGACAGTGTTGTGTTGCTCAGTTCCAATGCCAGTGTTACATATGTTATGTATTTGTTATGGCAATAGCCTCTTCCTGGTATCCATTTCTGTACTGGCTTTTCCTCAATGAGGCTGCTGTAACAGCTCCAACATTTTAGTGCCTCACTACAATAGAGATTATTTCTAGCTCCTGTGCTAGCTGTAAGTTGTCTGCAGTTCTAAAACTCCATGAAATGGGTCTGACTCTGTGTTCCAGGCTAAGGAGCAGCCCTATCTTGGTCTTAGATTGGAGGGAAGTGAAAGTGCTGAACTGCGTAGTCTCTCTCATGTCATCTTCTAGGACATGGTGTGGGAAACTTGCAATTATATTTCATTGGCCAGAGCAAGTCTTAAGGCCAGGCCCAATGTTCATATAACAGGGAAGAATTTGTCTCTAAGGCGTGTGGTTTGAGTTACCAGACCTAAGGGCAGGGATGTATAGTTCACCTACAGAGAGACGATAGAATAATCAAGACCAGTAATACCACTTGCACATCCACTGCTAGATGCGTTCCCTAAAGCAGCACTGTTTTTCAGAGTGCTGAGTTCTTATGTGAAGATAATGAAATTCTAATATGAAGATAACATTTGGAAGCTATCAGTGCGTAAGTGACTACGAGTAAGATCACCCCAGGAGAAGAAAAAGAATGCTAGAAACCTCATGGGACAGTGTCTACAAAAGAGACTAAGAATGAACAGAGGTGGGGAATAGAGTAGGAAAGAACAAGTCCTGGACTCTTACAGAACAATTTCTGCTCCAAAAATTACAGCTTTTTAAAAAAGAAAGCCTGAGGGGCGCCTGGGTGGCTCAGTTGAAGGCAGATGCCTTCGGCTCAGGTCATGATCCGCAGGTCGTGGGATCAAGCCCCACATCAGGCTTCCTGCTCGGCGGGGAGTCTGCTTCTCCCTCTTCCTTCCCCACTGCTTATGTTCCCTCTCTCGCTGTGTCTCTCTCTGTCAAATAAATAAAATCTTAAAAAAAAAGAAAGAAAGAAAGAATGAAAGCCTGAATGCAGATGCTTTAAATCTCTCTAGTTTATACCGTCACAAGTCTTAATTTCCAAATAGCTTAGGAGTTTTAAAAATAATACGTGTTTGTTTGTCATTACAGAGATTTGCCACAATATGGGCAGAAGCAGTGGCAGTCCTATTTTGGAAGAACTTTCGATGTTTACACCAAACTCTGGAAGTTCCAGCAGCAGCATCGGTAAAGGAATTTTACAGTTACAGGAGAGTGAAGGGCCAGTTTATGTTAGTTCCAGTTTTGACCTTTACTACCTCAGTACGCTTTATCTCGTGGTGCATTTTAATATAGTTCATCTTCATGACACAAAGGAAAATAGATTTTTTTCCTATTTATGTAAGTTTTTAAAATGTAATGTTCTCATCTGACCTTTAAAGAGTGTTTTATCTGAAATGGTTCAGATTAACATAGGTAGGCTTGATGCATGGTTTCATTCTAAAATAGGTGTTGTTTATTTGGTCAAAGCTGTATTGGGGGGAGGTTGTTGCTTTTAATTTTCGTGAGCATAGCTCAAAGAAGTTTCTTTTCATATTTCAGCATACTTTAGGTAGACATTTAATACATGCTTTTTGAATTTAGTTGAATGATGTTGAAATCTCATGAAAAATTCATGAATTTGAATTTATGAATTCAGAATTTCATGCTGAATTGGGTGGTATTTTATCCTATTAAATTTACAGATTTGGTTATTTTTGGAATTTATAGTCTCTTATTTCTATTTTCTTATCTCCTATGTAAAACAGACAAGTCTTGGATAATCGGTATGGCTTGAAGCGGTGGCAAATAGGGGAAATTGCTTCTAAGATTGGGCAGCTATACTACCATTATTAGTAAGTGAATTACATATGGAAAAAATAAAGCATTGTCCTGATTTAAACACAGCATGCAGAAGTATGCATAATATACTTACTTGGCAGGAGGGAAAACTAAGGCATTACAAATGAACCCCAGATCGTAGTGATGAAAACAGTATTATGAAATGATCTTCCATAACTTAAGTAACATTATTTGCTTCAAAGGCTTGCCTTCCTAACAGTTCATTTGGGCAGACTCATTTATAACTTAAATGCTCGTGATCTTGGTTTTAGATAAATCGTAAATATGAAATGAATTTATAATTCTTAATGGCTTCACTTAAATCTTGATCATATCATAACTATATGTTTGAATGAGTGGTTTTGGGGGAATACTTTAAAACTCATATTTGTAGGATGTATCTAAAAGGCTACATGAAGCAGATAAATCTCACTGATGAGATGAGATCCTTAATGATGAGTCAAGGAAAGAAGATAATTCCTTTTCGGAATCTAAATCTCGTTGAGTATCGGGTATACCATAAAAAGCTTGGACCATATGGAATTTCTTCCTCTTCCTGTCTCTTGGCATGCCATCCAACATTCCCCCATTAAAATCACTCTTTCAGGTAGAATATTTTCTTAAGAAGTCTCTTGTAAAACTAGAAATGTTAAACAGAGAACATGATTCATCAGCATCCTCTGAAGATTAATACGGATTAGTCCATTTCTGAGTCCTATGAGAAACTGAAGAAATGAGCCAAAGGACAAGTGACTCTGTATGGATTTGGGGAAGGCCGTGAAAGGTCTGGTGGAAAGATGTAACTGGGTGGAATGCTGTTTGGAGAATCCTTTTAAAGAATGAGAATAATGTGTACTTTGGATTGCCATCAAAAAAGGCTTGGGAGCAGTGGGGAGGTATATATATATATATTTTTTTTACCTTATCGTTATTTTTACCCATTGTAAGGGTATTAAGATTATTGCGTTGCTGATTGCAAATTTAGGATAGTCCTTCCCGTCCCCTCCTGTAGAGGAATAGAAGAAGAATAAAACAAGTATTCGTCATGAAGATTTTGAGACACTGTCAAATTTAAGGATTTTTTTTTCCTCATAGCCTACGCACATCTGAGACCAGCTATCTGAATGAAGCTTTCTCCTTCTATTCTGCAATCAGACAGAGATCATATTATTCTCAAGTCAATAAAGAGGACAGGTATGCACCTACTATGTTTTTAGAGAGGAGATAAAACACTCAGAATTTTTAGCCTGTATGGAAATTATGCAAAGAAGCACACATTTGTTTATAACTTTTATTAATTTAAATGGACTTTACTGAGCACCTTACAATATATTAGGCCTTTTTTTTTTTTTAGTTTTTAAATTTTTATGAACATATAATATATTTTAATCCCCAGGGGTGCAGGTCTGTGAATCGCCAGGTTTACACACTTCACAGCACTCACCATAGCACAAACCCTCCCAAATGTCCATAACCCCACCTCCCTTTTCCAACCCCCCTCCCCTAGCAACCCTCAGTTTGTTTTGTGAGATTAAGAGTCACTTATGGTTTGTCTTTCTCCCAATCCCATCTTGTTTCATTTATTCTTCTCCTACCCCCTTAACCCCCCATGTTGCATCTCCACTTCATCATATCAGGGAGATCATATGATAGTTGTCTTTCTCTGATTGACTTATTTTGCTAAGCATGATACCCTTTAGTTCCATCCACATTGTCGCAAATGGCAAGATTTCATTTCTTTTGATGACTGCATAGTATTCTGTTGTGTATATATACCACATCTTCTTTATCCATTCATCTATTGATGGACATCTAGGTTCTTTCCATAGTTTGGCTATTGTGGACATTGCTGCTAAACATTCGGGTGCACCTGCCCCTTCGGATCACTACGTTTGTATCTTTAGGGTAAATACCCAGTAGTGCAACTGCTGGGTCATAGGGTAGTTCTATTTTCAACATTTTGAGGAACCTCCATGCTGCTTTCCAGAGTGGTTGCACCAGCTTGCATTCCCACCAGCAGTGTAGGAGGGTTTCCCTTTCTCCGCATCCTCCAGCATCTGTCATTTCCTGACTTGTTAATTTTAGCCATTCTGACTGGTGTGAGGTGATATCTCATTGTGGTTTTGATTTGTATTTCCCTGATGCTGAGTGAGGTGGAGCACTTTTTCATTTGTCTGTTGGCCATCTGGATATCTTCTTTGCAGAAATGTCTCTTCATGTCTTCTGCCCATTTCTTGATTGGATTATTTGTTCTTTGGGTGTTGAGTTTGCTAAGTTCTTTACAAATTTTGGACACTAGCTATATTAGGCTTTCTTAAGCATACAGACCTATGTTACCTAAAAGCAATAAATGTCATAGATGTAACAACAAATGTCCTAGTACCTGGGAGAAATCAGAGCATGAAGGAGGGGTTGATTATTTCTTAATGAGAGATTGGAGAGACCCACAAAGTTTCATAGAAATGAAACAATTCCAAAGTGAGGCTTAGGGATAGCCTTTGTTCTTGTTATCCTGTATAATTTAAATTCATATACATTCAGAAGCCTGCTGACAGCTGTGGGTGGGGCTAAAGAAAAGGCCACTAAAGCTGTTTACATTGTCTTATATAAACTGGATATGTTACGGTGGTGTAGCTCCACTGTAAGAAAAAAAAAATCATGCAGAATTTATTCATTCCCAACTGTCATCTGTTGAGCCACGTGTCTTGTATTTGGCAGTGGTATAGATGCTTGGGTGGGAGAAGAGAAAAGAAAAGAAGAAGGTTTACAGGTGTTCTCTCTTCCTTTCAGAGGATTATCTTCTTATGAAGTTACAGACATATTTGGGGTACGGGTAGACTGTGATATTATTAATTCCAGGGGAAGACATAATTGCTGAAAGAATCAGGGTTCTGCTGGAGAATCTCTGTTACTAGTATTCCAGGAATTGTTGGGAGGGAAAACTCAAGCATAGAAGATCTGAATGTTCTCTCTACTGCCGACAGCAGAGCTCACAGTTGTTATATAGTGAAAAAATTATATTCTCTTACCAGCAGACAAGAACATAATTTTGACATATTTTTCTAGAGAACCCTTTATGGTTGGCTATCATAAGCTTTCTGGCTAAACAGCAGTATTTTTTGGAAAGCACCACTCCTGTAAATCCCCTTCATTCCCTAGCAGATCTTGTTCAGGCTTGTGCAAAGGAGTTTGCTTGATACAAGGAAGGCAGGCAGATTCTGTTTTCCCTGAAGTCATCAGTGTGCTTCATTCTTCCATCAAAAGTTCCATCAGTTACCTACATCTCCTTCAGATTTTCTCATGGCTTACCTCACCTATTCTCACTACAGATATATTTCCTCAGAACACAACCCCCCCCAATTTTTGTGTTCATATTGTACAATTTGAATTCATGGTGAGATAAATTTTATTTCTAAAAATATGCAAAGGGGCTATGTAATGAATATCTTTTCAGTATGAAAAGACATATAAGGGAAGAACTTTTTTTTTAAGAAAGATTTTTATTTATTCATTTGAGAGAGAGGGACAGCAGGAGCAGGGGGAGGGGCAGAGGGAGAAGGAGGAGCAGGCTCCCTGATGAGCAGGAACCCTGTGCAGGGCTGGATCCCAGGACCTGGAGATCAGGACCTGAGCCAAAGGCAGACATTTAACCAACTGAGCCACCCAGATGCCCCAAGGAAAGAACCATTTTAAGCAATAATGAAATACCTTGTATAATTCACTCTTCTGCATTTTCTAATTCACTCAAAGGGAAATTGGCCTTGGGCCCTTTGGCTTAAAACCAACAGTTTCCTTTATTAAAATCCTTTTCTATCTTAATAGCAAATACCCCATATGAATGATTTTCCTGTGCTGCCTCCTAGAGCAAGGCAGATGAACAGAGGTAGGATTATTTATTTATTTATTTATTTGAGGTAGGATTATTTATAACCAGTATGACAAATCTCTTGCCTGAGGCCACTAAATTAAAATCTTGACCTTGTTCCCTGTACCTTAGAAAGGATGATTGTTGGTAGGTTGTTTCTCAGTTCATACAGGGTAGGAAGACAGCCAAGGTAACTTGCTATTAGGTACTAAAATGAATAGCTGGTTTAGCATAATAACCCTCTAGTTCCATCCATGTCTTTGCAAATGGCAAGATTTCGTTCTTTTTTTGATGACTGGATTATATTCTATTGTATTAATAAAGTAAGATGAAAACTGAGAGGGAGGCAAACCATAAGAGACTCTTAAGTCTAGGAAATAAACTAAGGGTTGCTGGGTATTAGGAAGACACTTGATACAAGGAGCACTGGTGTTGCATGCAACTCATGAATCACTAAATTCTACCCCTGAAGTTAATAATACAGTATATGTTAACTAAATTGAATTTAAATAAAAAAATAAAGCGAACAGCTGGTTGATTAAAACTAAGTAAGAGAGTATTGCACAATTTCGCAGTTCCTTTAAAAGCAAAAATCTCTCCTCAAAGGGGCAAATTCTCTCTGCATTGTCTCAGTACCTAAGGACTGTGTTAGAGCCAGAAGGAATGGTACATTCCAGTGATCACCAAGAGCAACACATACACAACTCTGAAAATGTCTCATTCCATCATTATTGTGTTTAGTAGGGGAGATATTACTGCATAATCATTTGCCCTGGGAGCCACTGACTCTGGCTTTGCAAATGGCTGAGGCTGACCTGGTCAGAGTTCAATATGGAGAGGATGAAGTTTCTGAGTACCCAGAGGTTGGGGCCATGTGGCAGTCAGCCACCTGGGAAGACTGTTTCTTGGGCAGATGTATAGAGTCAGTGGGCTGAGTCAGTTAGAAGCAGTGGGTCTGGCAGTCTGGACAAAGCTACAGCTCTGGAGTACCAGAAGAACTTTGTCAGGAGAATCGTGATGTCAGCTGTGGGGGTGACATAATGGACTCTTTCCATCATGGGAACTGTGAATCGAATCTTGAGGACCGTGGCACCTTCTAGTAGTGGTGTGTGTAGGGAGGACTTGAAGTGGACCTTCCTACCGTGGTTCACGGGATATTTTCCTTCTGCAGTTTGATGTGTTTTCAGACAGTGGGGCTGTGGGTTGTTGAGGTTTTGGGGCCTGACAGGGGTAACCTCTCGTGTGTATGAATGGATAGCCCTGACTTATTTACCTGACCTCTGCTCAGTTCAACACAGTGGTTTCCACAACAGAACACATCCATCTACTGCTGTGTGTTCATGTAATACAGGGATGGCACGGCTGTTTGGGAACTGTCTGGTAGCTTAGGATCCTTTTTACATTTTTGAAGTGCAGTGAAAAAAAAGAAAGGGTAGATACACTATGAGCACCGTATGTGCCTACGAAGCCTAAAACATTTACTGTCTGGCCATTTGCAAAAATTTGCCAATGCCTGGTTCAATAAGTGTTTGTGTAATCAGTGTTACATAATTGTGTGATATGATACAAATCCACAGAACCTGTTTTATTTTTATCAAAAAATTAAAGAAATTTTCTTATTAATAGTTCAGCTATGAATGAACATCTTCCTCCTGCAGATTTTCCTCCTGTTTGAATTCCACTTTGATAATGTGATAGGCTAAACAATAAAAAACAACTGTATCCAAAATAACCTAGAGATGCTGGATAAACAGATCAACTGTCTTTTTTTTTTTTTCTTTTTAAAGGTTTTATTTATTTATTTATTTATTTATTTATTTATTTATTTATGAGAAAGACAGAGATAGTGAGCTAGAGCATGAGCAGGGAGAATAGGGAGAAGCAGGCTTCCCACTGACCAGGGAGCCCCCCCATGGGGCTCGATCCCAGGGCCCCAGGATCATGACCTGAACTGAAGGCAGATGCTTAACCCACTGAGCCACCCAGGCGTCCCTCAGCCATCCTTTTAAATGGACAGTTTAGCTGTCAAGAAAGTAAGGGAAATCTTCAGGTCATTCACCCTGTGACCAGTGCTGGGACACCCTTGTAGGAGGGTGGTTAGTTCTGGTGATGTAAGAGAACGATTCTGGATTTCTTCAGAAAGAGGAAAATTGAAACTCGAAGGAAGAGGGGATTTACAAGGATTGGTAAGAAAAAAGTTAGCCCTTTGTTTCCTAAAACACCACGGACTTCATAAGACAGTGGTCATTGTATTAATGGCTAATTGAGGTTATTGAGATAAAGTGGGGCCAAATTCTGGACAAAACAAGAACATGAAAGAAGAAAGTAAAGAACTAAACCATACCAATAACATCCATTTATCGTCCAGAAGAAGCTTAGAGTCAGTAAAGTTTGCTTATTAAAATATTAACAAAAATAGGGGCACCTGGGAGGCTCAGTGGGTTAAAGCCTCTGCCTTCAGCTCAGGTCATGATCTCAGGGCCCTGGGATCGAGCCCTGCATCGAGCCTGCTTCCCCCGCTCTCTCTCTCTGCCTAGCTCTCTGCCTACTTGTGATCTCTCTCTCTGTCAAATAAATAATCTTTTTTAAAAAATTCAAAAGATAAAAAAATTAACAAAAATATTTTAAGAACATAAAGAAAATGTGTAACTTCAAAACAGGTAGAGGGGAGGAAAGTGAAAACTAAAATTATGATGTATGATCTTTACAACAAATGTAGGAAAGGAATACACACTAAAATATAATTAGCACAAAAATCTAAAGTAGAAATAAATACAAGTACATTGGTAATCATAGTAAATGAAAGTGATCTAAACTTCCTAATAAAAGTCAGAGATTATCAGTATGCCTTTTAAAGGAAAATCCAATAATATAGTGTTTATAAGAGATCCTCCAAAGATACAAGGTACAGGAAAAGATAAAATAGATAGCCGAGGGAAGAAATGCCACTATATTTAAGGCAGGGAGCATTATTTTTTTTTTTTTTTAATAAAGATTTTTATTTATTTATTTATTTGCCAGAGATAGAGGGAGAGAGAGCGCGAGAGAGCACAGGCAGACAAAGAGTCAGGCAGAGGCAGAGTGAGAAGCAGGCTCCCTTGCTGAGCAAGGAGCCCGATGTGGGACTCGATCCCAGGACCCTAGGATCATGACCTGAGCCAAAGGCAGCTGCTCAACCAACTGAGCCACCCAGGCGTCCCAAGGCAGGGAGCATTATTAAAGATAGAGGTTTACTTCATACTGGTACAAGGAACAACTAAAAAAAAAAAATTCCAAACTTGTATATGCCCAATAATGTAATATTAGAGTAAAGCAAAAAGTGGCATATTTTATGGAAGAAATTGATAAATGATCCAATCAGTATACAAGAAGATTTTTCATATACTATATTTAATCATTTATCAAGAAAACAAAAAACTGAGGTTTGAATAACATAATTAAAAACTTGTTCTAATGTGCTTAAAATTGCCAACAATGTGCAAATGCACATAATTTTCAAGCTTAAATGAAACTTTTGTGAAATTGACTTAAACCTGACATAAAACACGTTTCAATGATTTTCAAGTGTAGGATGTCTAACCATGGTCCAGTGCCATTAAAAATTAAGAATGACAACATAATTTTAAAAAAATCAATAAATATATCAATTAGTAGACACCTTTCTAAATACCTCATGGGTCAAAGAGGAATTTTTACAAATTTTATCATGGAAAGTGTCCAGCATATACAAAATATGCTGTTGTAAGATTATTACAATTGTAACGGCGGCTGTGGAAATCGGAAATACCGAGTTTGAATTGATAAGGGATGAGTATAAAGGGTCAAGTGTGAAGAGGTACAATATTGATGGTCAATAGCCTTTGATCATTTACTTGTAGCAACCACTAAAGTAAGGAAAGAGGTGTTTAAGTAGGAAATTGACAGACGACATAAAATAGAGCACTAAAATATATGTGATGAACTGGAAAGAAAGCAAGAAAGGAGCACTAGAAAACAAATACAGGACGGGCAAATAGAAAACAGACAGCCCAGTGGGAGATGCAAACCCAGCCAAAGTAACAGATAAAATGTAAACGGTCCAACTTCCTGAGTCTGTGAGGCAGAGATTGTCTGGATAAAAAAAGCTAACTAAATGTGGTCTACAATATACCAGTTAACATGAAAAGACACAGGTACTTGAAAGGCGAAGATACAAGAAGATATGGCATACAAGCAGTAAGCATAAGAAAACTGGGTTTGATTACATTAATACCAGAAAATAAGATTTCAAAACAAAAAATGTTCTTCCTGGAATTGTGTGTCTTCTACCACAACATCACTCTCGCTAGGAACCCTCCTCTATGGGCTCAGATAGTATCCTTTAGTCCTCCTGTTGTTGTATGTATTCTGTCATTGTGTTTATCTGTGTCCACTATGTTATAGGTAACTTCCTGTCTCTGAGATTTGTGAAGAGGGGGCTGGGTCTGTAGTTGTTTGTTTTAATCATTCTTCTAGCAGAGTGCCTGAGGCATCTAAGGCCCCCCTTGGGTATTTGTTCAATGTATGAATATGTGAATAAACGTAATGAGTCTACGAGTAAGAAACGTGTTTACATACGACTAGAGGGTATGTGCCGAAATAGTTGTAACTGTGCAAAATAATATCTGAAGAGTTTAAAAGCTGCCAGAGAGCTGGAAAAATCAAAGAGCATGTTTTCTTTTTTGAGTCTAATGAGTTAACTTCCTCTTTGCCGTAGACCTGAGTTGGTCGTTAAGAAGCTACGATACTATGCAAGGTTTATTGTAGTTTGTCTTCTGCTCAACAAAATGGATGTTGTGAAGGATTTGGTGAAGGTGAGTGTGCTTTAAAATTGTTAAAATCCTAGGCTGTAATTGTGTATGGATAATTTTGTTTCTCAAAAATAGACTCAGGGTAGGGCGCCTGGGTGGCTCAGTGGGTTAAGCCGCTTCCTTCGGCTCAGGTCATGATCTCAGGGTCCTGGGATCGAGTCCTGCATCGGGCTCTCTGCTCAGCAGGGAGCCTGCTTTCTCCTCTCTCTCTCTCTGCCTGTCTCTCTGCCTACTTGTAATCTCTCTCTGTCAAATAAATAAATAAATCTTAAAAAAAAAAATAGACTCAGGGTAAAAAATAATTTTAATATATGTAAAACATTACAGCATTCAAAGCATAGTAGCTTTGGACAAGGGCAGTGCTAAAAGGATTTTCCTGCTCTGTCATATTTCTGATACACACTAGCCTGAGACATTTCTCTTAATTCCTTGCTTTTGTCCCTTAAGCATGTTTCACATTTCACTACCCATCAATGGATGGTCAAGAAATGCAAACCAAAGGTAAAATACTTGGTTTAAGAGAAAATAATTGAAAGGTTAGGTCAAGAGTAAGCATATACTGTTTTACAAAGGTATTTTGAATGAGTTTGGGTCTCCCATCCTTTTGCTCTGTCTGCCTCACTCCCCTTCATTAGCTGAGGTAATTAGGAGGTAACCGTACCCGGAATTCACTCCCTATCTGTAGTTACTGCATACCCCATTCTGGTTGCACTCTGTATTCAGTCAGTCCTTCCAGTGGTGTGCTTCCTAATATTTGGTACTCAACTAGAACATGCTAGTTTTTTGTGGTGTGTGTGTGTGTGTGTGTGTGTGTGTGTGTGTGTTTTATTTGAACGAGAGAGAGAAAGAGTACAAGTAGGGGAAGGGGCGAAGGGATGGGGACCTGAGCAGGAACCCCCGCGTCCCCATGCAGGGCTTGATCCCAGGAACTGAAGGTCATGACCTGAATCAAAGGCAGACGCATAACCCATTGAGCCACCCAGGCGCCCCAGAACATGTTAGTTTTGCCAGGTCCTTCTGTCTTCTTCCATCTCTAGTTGCTAATAAGACTCTTCCCAAAACACACTATGATATAAATCCAATGAAAATCATCTAGACGGTCTTCATTTTTTTCCAAATATTAAAAATTGGGGGTTTTATCTCTAAGAATCTTCTTTTAAATAAATTAAGTGCTGATGTAGCATTGATTAAATATGAGTTACTCTCTATCTCTATGAAGATCTTACTAGAATGTATTATTCTGGAGTCTTAAAGCAAAATAAAGCAGTATTCGTTGTTTTTGGCTATAATTGGGACTATTATATTGGGACTTTTTGGCTATAGATGGGACTATATGTTGATAATAATCAAGCTTCTTAACTATATCAATTTCTGTAAAGAATATGGTATAATATAGCAACCTATTTTTATGTGTATTTTTCCTATAATCATTTTTCTTTGTGATATTTTAAAATTAGGAATTATCAGATGAAATTGAAGACTATACTCACCGCTTTAATACAGAAGATCAAGTGGAGTGGAACCTGGTGCTTCAAGAAGTAGCAGCTTTCATTGAGGTCAGCTTTTGACAAGGATGATTGTGTAATCACGGATAATATGCATTTTTATTGTGTGTATATATCACACAATATGTACTGACATTGTGTCTTGTCCATCAACTACTTACTACTTTTTTTCTCCAGGCGGACCCTGTGATGGTACTGAATGATGACAATACCATTGTTATCACATCTAATCGCCTCGCTGAAACAGGAGCCCCGTTGCTGGAACAGGGCATGATTGTGGGACAGTTGTCTCTGGCTGACGCACTCATTATTGGTAATTGCAATAACCAGGTAAAGAATGGTGAAGGAATTATACTAAAAATTCACTTCGGGGCGCCTGGGTGGCTCAGTGGGTTAAGCCGCTGCCTTCGGCTCAGGTCATGATCTCAGGGTCCTGGGATCGAGTCCCGCATCGGGCTCTCTGCTCAGCAGGGAGTCTGCTTCCTCCTCTCTCTCTCTGCCTGCCTCTCTGCCTACTTGTGATTTCTCTCTGTCGAATAAATAAATAAAAAAATCTTAAAAAAAAAAAAAAATTCACTTCGAAAAATAATGCTTTCCTATTATTAAAGAATTATAGATTTTTATTACACAATGACTTTCCTTGTAAATATCCTAAATCCATTTGTGAGAAAATGGTTAATTCAATTATGCCATGTCCGTATGGACTGTATTACAGACATTTGCAGGTTTAGGATTTTTCATTGCAGAGATAGATACACTCATGATATGGTAAGTGAAAATAAAGTTGGAATAGAGCTGTGTAAACAGAATTATTTCATGTATGTTAAAATGTCTGTATGCATGTATGTACAGGCAAAAAGACTAGGAGGAAATTTACCAATATCCTAAAAGGTTTATCTCTGCGTAACAGAATGATAGGTGATTTATTTTCTGCTGTTTTAAAGCTTAAGTTTATTTAAAAATTTTTTAAAGATTTATTCATTTATTTTGAGAGAGAGAGTATAGTATGTGTGAGCAAGCAGGAGGGGCAGAGGGAGAGGAGAGAGAGGATCTCCAGCAGACTCCTCCCCACAGAGTGCAGAGCCCCCACACAGGGCTCAAGCCCACGACCCTGAAATCACAACGTGGCCTGAAACCAAGAGTCAGATGTTTAACCAACTGAGCCTCCCAGGCACCCCTATTTTCTTCTTTATAACTTTCTAAATCCCTATATTACTTTTACAGTCAGGCAAAGGGAGGAAGAATTATTTTTAAGTATATTCATCACAGCCAATATAAAATATTTTTTCATGACAGAATAGTTCCATGATGGTAAGGATTTAATGTACTAGAAATGTAAATTTACTGGAAATTATGGGATATCAGAAATGGGTCCCGTGAATACCTTTTTCTGTATGCATTATTTACACAAGTTTAAATATTGCATCCTTCCTGCACACCTTTCATTTTTGTTATTGGTAACTTTTTCTAGTATTTCTCCAATTTTGGCTTTAAAAGCTATTAATTTGCAGGATGCTTGGGTGGCTCAGTTGGTTAAGCGGCCGCCTTCAGCTCAAGTCATGATCCCGGGGTCCGAGGATCGAGTCCCGTATCAGGTTCCCTGCTCAGCAGGAAGTCTGCTTCTCTCTCTGCCTGCTCTGCCTCCTGTTCCCCCTGCTTGTGCTCTCTGTCTCTGACAAATAAATAAATAAAATCTTTTTTAAAAAAGCAATTAATTTGCAAATTTAATTTAAATTTTAAAATTGCTTGCTTATGGTCAGAAGACATTAACAGTGTCTCCAGTAGAGACATACAGATGGCCAACAGACACGTGAAAGGGTGCTCAACATCACTCATCATCCAGGAAATGTAAATCAAAACCAAAATGGGGTATTCCTCCCTTCACATCAGTCAGAATGGCTAAATTAAAAAAATTCAAGAATCAACAAATGTTGGGAAGGATGTGGAGGAAAAGGAACCCTCTTGCACTGTTGGTGGGAATGCAAACTGGTACAGCCACTGTGGAAAACAGTGTGGAGGTTCCTCAAAAAGTTAAAAATACAGAACTACCCTATGATCTAGTAATTGCCCTACTGGGTATTTATCTCAAAAATACAAAAACACATATTCTGAGGGATACATGCACCCCTATGTTTGCTGTAGGATTATTTCTAGCCAAACTGTGGAAGCGGCCCAAGTGTGCATTGATAGATGAATGGATAAAGAAGAGGTTCTCTCTCTCTCTCTGTGTGTCTGTATAATGGAATATTAGTCAGCCTTAAAAACAATGAAATCTTGCCATTTGCAACAACATGGGTAGAGCTAGAGAGTATAATGCTAAGCAAAGTAGGTCAGAGGAGGACAAATACCATAGGATTTCACTTATATGTAGAATTTAAGTAACAAATGAGCAGAGGGAAAAGAGAGACAGACAAACCAAGAAACACACTGTTAACTGTAGAGAAAAACTGATGGTTACCCGAGGAGAGATAGGTGGGCGGACGGGTGATATAGGTGGTAGGGATGAAAGAGTACACTTGGCATGATTTAAAAAAAAATTTTTTTTTTAAACAACACATTGCCTCCCTGAAGTTCTATAGAAGTTTTATTCAAAACAGAGAGGGCTGTACCCTTAAACATCATATAGAGCCAAAATGTATTGACGAGGTTTTGAAATATGGGCCATAGCCATTTTCTAACAGTCTGTTTTGCCAAAAGTTAGCATGTTTTGAAGGACCTAATGTAGGTCTTTTTATTTAGATGACTGCTTTTCATGTTTCTGAAAATACCTGAGGAAGTTGATGGATTGGCAGAAATATAAATAAATGGAGAGATACGTGGTAACGCAAATAAACAAAATGTTAATGGTATAGGATCTAGATGATGCGCTCTGGGTATTACTGTACAATTCGTTTAGTTTTCTGTTTTTGGAAATGTTTTATAGTAATACACTGGGGAATAAAATTACCCGATGTCATCAATTACGCATGAATGTCTGGGGTACTATGTGGTCGGAGGCTTCTGGGTCTATGTTGCATTCATGGTCAGGTTTGTTTTCCTTGCAGGTTAAGTTTAGTGAACTAACTGTGGACATGTTCCGGATGTTACAAGCCCTGGAAAGGGAGCCAATGAACTTAGCCTCCCAGATGAATAAACCAGGAATGCAGGTGATCTTCTCTCTACATTTGCAATCTTGGTAACACTGTTTCTGCCTCTGCTCCTTAGGGAATGCTGTTAACTCAACAAATGCTGTGCATGTAAATAGAGAATTCTCTTGAGATACAGGAGAGATAAGCACAATAATAGTAACGTGGAGTAAAAAATAAAAAATAAAAGCTATTTGATGAAGAGGATCATAAAAAAAGACATTGATAATTCATCAGTCAAATACAGTTCGTATGTGTCTTGTTTTCTGTGTGTAAATATAGGAATCGGCTGATAAGCCTACCAGACGAGAAAACCCCCACAAGTATCTGCTCTACAAACCAACCTTCAGTCAACTATACACATTCTTAGCAGCATCTTTTAAGGTATATATGATCCAATACTCTTTGCTATATGAGAAAAGTGTGCCCTGAGTAGAATCTGAGAGTCACTCTTTCCTTTGAATCTTTGAGTCAAGAATTTTGATGAAATAAGAAATTAAAAACTGCATTCAGAATATCTGATCACATTTATTTGGAACAGAAATTGCTTATGATGTTTTGACTCTTCCTTAACCGTTAACTGACTAATCATCATTCTCCTTTCTCCAGGTTTTATTACTAAAGTACTTTGGGCATAATGGTCAGATTGCACAGGCATGTTGTGTGTTCAGGGAGCTCTGGGGAGCACTGTGGCCATCTGAAGGTCTGAAAGAACTGTGAGAAGTAGGGGATTCCTGCCAGCGCTTATGCAGAGAAAGCCATGGGCAGGAGTTGGTCTTTTAGACCTATGGCCAGGATCCTTACTTCTCCATTTCAAGGTTTGCAGAGACCATTCTCTAAATGACAAGGTTTTCAAAGCAGAGAATGAATTCAAGACTTTGGGCAATAATAATAGATTATAGATTTGTAATGATTCTTTGTTGCCTGAGCAGTTATGAGTTGGAACCTGCAAGAGTGGTTGAACTCCTGGAGAAGATGGCATTACTTTGAATTAGGTTCTTATTGCCCCTTTAACTTGATGAGGGGTTCAATGAGGGGTCAGGATGTTCAATGAAACCGTTTGTTGTTTGGTGTATGTGATTTTCTTTAATTGCAGGAGCTGCCCGCCAATAGTGTGCTTCTGATTTACCTGTCAGCCACTGGCGTCTTCCCCACAGGTCGTGCTGATAGTGAAGGTACAATAAAGGAATGCTCCCTGTTGTGAGCAGGGCTTGAATTCTCTTTATTTTCTACAAGACGATGGCCCATAGCCCACAGACCATCCCAAGCTTTCCAGAGAGGCTTCCATATTTGAAACCTGGTCCCTTTGTTGAATTGGCAGTCTTGTAGATACCCCTGTCTGCTTTATTTAAGTTGCAATATTATACTTTGAAGTCAACAGATCACCAGCAAATTCGTATACTAAATGCATGCCTCATTATCAAGTTTGCCAAAGGCACATATATATTTAAATATATATGGAATAACCAAGCCTCCTGTTCTGCTTCACATCACTGAGTTTTTCTGGGCCTTTAGGGCAAAGGGGAATCTGGTCAGCGGCTTCATTGTGGCTAAAAGTCTTGGTAGAAATTAATGCACTCTTGTAACTGTGAAAGTTCAAGTCCTTGTCATGATTTTGTTTTCTGTCCTTTTTTTGGTTTTTATGGATTCAACCTGAAGAATATTGGGATGCTGTTTCAGAATCAAAACTATCCAGAATATATGAGTACAGAATATAAGAAATTGAGCAGAATAGATGAGTAACATGGATATAAATTAGGAAATTAAGTCTTTGGACAAAAAAAAATTTTTTTTCTTAAAGTTCTTAACATTTTCCTCTTCATCTGTTTGTTGAAATTTGCATTCCTTTATACAGTGCATGTCCCTGCCATCTTCCTTGCATGACTTATAGGTCCTCTTAAAGTGTTAAAATGAAAAAGAAGCAAAATGAATCTCAGAGTCTTTTCATTGCAGTGATTCTTAAGGAATAAAACGTAACAGTGTTAAAAGTGACACGATCATAAATTGCTTTAAATTTTTTGGTAATGAAGTTAGTAATTTTATTTTTAAATAATTATTTCCTTGTTTTTAAACATGTACTGTTGAATCTGCGCCCCCATTTTGACATACTGATCTTATTTAACTTTTTCAAAGTATAATAGGTACTAACTAAATGGCCCTTTGAGAGAGATGATTCCTAACATCCCACAGTTAACAGTTCCATTTAGATAAGAGTTCAACTAAGCAATGTGACCAGTAGGAAAGGCTAACTTCAAAACCGAAAGTACAGTGCTGACATAATAGAGACAATAACAGATGTTTTTCACACACTGAAATTTGGCATTTCTTTTCTAAAAATGAAGTTTTTGCAATGAGAATTTTCAAGTCCCCCTCAAAATTTTCCCTAAATTTTATAATTAGTGGCTCACTTAGAATTACATTTAAGAAATTCTTAGGACTTAATTCTGCAACTTTCTTTCTTAGATAATTTGATTGAATTTGAGAGATAATTTTGCTTGAAATATAAAGATCATTTTGAACATCCCAGATCTCCATCCCTTTTACTATCCAGAAAAATGGGGTGCAGTAGATTCTTGTCTTGTTTCTCATTTTATTCTGTTTGAAGAACTGAGGAATGATTAAATGATTTTTTAAAATGTTGAAACAGGCAACATGCTGAAATCATTTAAATACTGCATTAAACTAGAATGTTAAATTTTAAAGTGGTTAAAATATTTTGTAATTGTCTTCCATTTGTATCAGTAAGAGAGTCATATGAGCGTCAGATCAGTATCATTCTCCATCTGAAGTCTAGGATTCTTCCCTTTGTTTTTATAGGTCCTTATGATTTTGGAGGGGTACTTACTAATAGTAACCGAGATATTATAAATGGAGATGCCATCCACAAACGAAATCAGTCCCACAAGGAAATGCACTGGTATGTATTCTGGTGTCTCTCCCCGTTATAAAAATTATAGTTCTGTCTTAGAAAATACTAAGTAAATTGGGGAGTTTTTTCTAGTACTGGAAATACTCCCTCAGGCTACTATTAAGAACACTTATTTGGGTTCCAGCAATATTTCAGGCTCTGAGTGTCCTAGGAAATTAGAATTTTTGGCTGATACTCATTTTTAAAATTTTCATTGAGTATTATATGTCAAGTCCTGTTCAGTCATTGGGAATATGTCAGTGAGCAGAATTACATTCAAGTTGAAAGAAGCTGTAAATGTATGCATAAATAGTATGTACATAAATAGTATGTCAGGACATGATACATGTTAACATTAACACAAGCTTTTTTTTTTTTTTTTAAGTTTATTTGAGAGAGAGAGTGAGCCAGAGAGAACTTGAGTGGGGGAGGGGTCGAGGAAGAGGGAGATGCAGACTCCCAGCTGAGCAGGGAACCCGTCTCGGGACTGGATCCCAGGATTCCAGGATCATGACCAGAGCTGAAGGCAGACCCTTAACCAACTGAGCCACCGAGGCGCCCCCAATACAAGCTTTTTAAAAAAAAATTTTTTTTCCTTTAATTTATTTAACAGACAGAGATCACAAGTAGGCGGAGAGGCAGGCAGAGAGAGTTGGGGGGGAAGCAGGCTCCCTGCTCAGCAGAGAGCCCGATGTGGGGCTCGATCCCAGGACCCTGGGACCATGACCTGAGCCGAAGGCAGAGGCTTAACCCACTGAGCCACCCAGGCGCCCCCAATACAAGCTTTTTAAAATAAGGTTCTTTTGGTTTGATATAGTATAAATGAACTTAGTTGTATCATTTCAAGTAAATTTCATCCATGAAAGTTTGCTGTTTTTCTAAATACTGCACATTCATTACTTGGGCCAGTATTGGCTCCAGACTCTCTCCAGGTGAGGGATAGCCGTCTGGTTATAAAGGAGACTGGACTTGTAGGAAACTGCATTTCTAATCGCACTTTACAGAAAAATGTTAACTGTTCATATTGAAGAATGAGGGAAGAAGGGCAGAAAGGGAGGTGTTTCAAATTATGTGTATAATAGCTAACAGTCCTCCAAGTCATACATTGGTGCTGTCATTGACCTTGGTCATAAATGATTTATATTTGAAAAACTTATATTTGAAACCCATTGAGGTTCGACAATGATGCTCATTGACACACCATTTTATTTATATTCACATTTATATTAAGATTTTATACATATGTTGTCTGGTAGGCCATGAGAAAGAGGATACACACCAAAATTGTGACCTTGTTTAGTAGCGGTTCTCAAATGTTTGTTATTGGACTTCAGACCTTGGGGACAGTGGGTCTTCTGTGGGCCAGTGAATCTGTATGTTTAACAAGCACCCCAGCTGATCCTGGTGCAAAATATCCAGAGGAATCATAATGGATAGTGAAAGGGGAGCCTCTACTTAGTATCTGTAATATTAAATTGTAGCATGATGTATTAAGAATCTTTAAAATAAATGAAGATTTTTAAAAGACTCACTGCAGTACAAATCTGATTGTGTTAGCACATCATGATTTCAGAACATTTTCTTAGAAGGAGTTTTTTTTTTTTTTTAAATTTTATTTATTTATTTTACAGAGAGAGATCACTAGTAGGCAGAGAGGCAGGCAGAGAGAAAGGGGGAAGCAGGCTCCCTGCTGAGCAGAGAGCCCGATGCAGGGCTCGATGCCAGGACTCTGAGATCATGACCTGAGCTGAAGGCAGAGGCTTTAACCCACTGAGCCATCCAGGTGCCCCAGAAGGAACTTTTTTTAAACAAGCACCTACATGCTGACTTGTGAGCTTTTCATGTTTTATGTTTAGTCCATCATTAAATCTGTAGATTTCTCTTTAGCTTGAATGTGCCTGAATAATTGTTCTCTCTGAATATTTTTCCATCTAAACTGCTAACTTGTCTCTTCCAGTCGATATAGACATGTTTCGCCTTTTGCCAAATTAATCTTTGTTTCTTGCTCTAAGCTGTGTTGAAAAAGAGATGGGAGCAGACCAAACTGAGGAGTAAGATTTCTGAGACTTGGCCGGTGCAGCTGCACAGTTAATCGTTGTTACCGTTGCTGTTTCCCTAGCCTTCATCCCGGAGACCTCTACCCTTTCACGAGGAAGCCCCTGTTTATTATAGTGGATTCGTCCAACAGTGTCGCATACAAGGTGAGTTCTACGTGCAGCATTGTGTGTGTTAGACCTTGTGGCACTATCCCAAGGTAAGCAGTCTTAACCCCAGCCTTTTTATTTTGTGTTATTCTTCAAACATTTTACGCAGTTTGTATTTAGTGTTTCTTTTCTTTTGAGGTTGTGCATGCTAGTCAGGATCTGGTGCTATGAATAGAGACAAGAAGAAAACGCATGAATGGACACTCAGTGGAAAATAATAAATTCTCCTGCAGGAAAAAAAAATTCAAGATTTCCAAGATCTCTGGTGGGAGGTTTATTTTTGTTATATAACCCAGAGTAATTTACTTCTGTAGAGGTAGGAGGATACAGGCAAATTTTATTTTCTAGTTTTCAAACTTTTCCCCTTTTATATGCCGAGTTGCTGGAGTTTACATGGAATTTCAATCCCATTTTATACTGTTACAGTCCAAATATCAACATAAATGGTTTTAGATGCACTTAACTTTTTAAAAAAATTTGTGACAGTAAGTAAAAAAAGATGGCCCTGAAGGCTGAAATAAGTAACAGGGATTTAAAGTGAAAAGACTTTGTTTTATATTTTGCTATTGAAGCAGTGGTTTTTCGATGACTGTGTAAAAACCGCCCGTAGTGCAGTTAGAATTCAAACTACAATAATTTATGGAAAAATGAAAACAGAATCTTTGTATGTGTTTGGAATATTTCATTAGTTGGCAATATGCTCAAAAATATGCTAGGAACACAGATCTGCCAATTAAAACTATTTCTGTTGTGGGTGTTCATATAATTAGACGGAGAAGCAAATATTAGTAGACTTATTTCAGGAGAACAATGGAAATACATGTCTACTAGCCAAGAGATGATCCCAAGCATATGGTTGCCATCCAATTTTTGTGTTTTAGAGGTAGTATCTGAATTTCCAGGGCATCCAACCCACTCTAAATTTTTCGCACATATCCTGCTACCCGTTCTGTCAAGTTTGACATTACAACTTTTGATTTTAGGAAAATTACCTGTATACTTTTGTAAATCGTGTGTGTGTTGTTGCTTTTAATCTTTTTGAGAGGGTAGGAAGCTGCTGAAGGAAAGAAAAGCTTGATTGGCTAACTTATTTAAACCTGTAAACCCAGAAGAGTCCAGGCATTTTATATCTTCACAGAATTCAGAGGAAGCATTCAGTGTCTTCGTCGATAAGAAGGAATCATTTGCTACAGTTTAGTGGTGTGACAGAATCGCTTGCTATACCAGGTCAAGTGTACTACTGAATAGGATCTAGCATGCATTTTGAGTATTTTAGCCATCTATTAATTTCTCTCAACTTGATTGGATAATATTTGATACCACCTTTTATAGGCTCAAGAATACCATTCATTGTACGTCCCTGCTATTTTCCAAAGTGCTGTTTGGATAGAGAATGAGTACTGAATGCTGATTTTTAAAAACACCATTGTGCATCATTGGAAATGTATTTATCTTAAAAGTATATCATGATTTAATTCAAAATTTCGATATTCTGACACCGAGGATAACAGTGCATTAATAGAAGGTTCTTCTGTTTGCTTTTAATGGCACGTGGAGTATCACTCCTTTCAAAAATTAAATTGTCCAGAACAGACTTGTTTATGCACCAGGCAAATTAGAGCACGGCACAGACAAATTTGGTCTTCTTAAAAATTAGTACTGTTCGGTACCTCTAAATCAAGTAGGCATCCTCTGTGTTGATACATGAAGGTGTCGGATATATACTTCTCCCCCGCAGAGCATGTGTGAAAAGTCTTAAATTACCGTTTTACACATTTCTAATGAGAAAGAACTCTGTGACTGATGTATTATTTCTCGAGTGCCGATTTTGCTGTGTTTCCTGAACACGTTTGCTCATGTTTCTTTATATAAGTACCAACATTTCATGTATATCTCTTCATTTAAATATTCTTTATTTTTATGGAAGTAAGTTATGCATGTAGTTTAAAGCTGTAGTTCTCAAATCTTTCCATGTATCAGAAACATTCGGGTCCTTCTCAAAACTATCTCTCCTTGGGCCCCAGCTCGTGTGATCCTGCATCGCTTGAGCTGAGGTGGATCTTGGGTGTCATTGCAATTCCAGTGTGGGTCAAGGTGGGGACCCTCAGTCAGCAAGTTCCCACACATATTACCAAAAAGGCCTGCCCTCACTTGCCTTCTTCCAGAGGCCACCAGTTACATCTTTGTAGCTGATTATTCGGGTGTTTAGCCATCATTTTTCTAAATAACATGCTCGTATTGATATTTCTTGATTGTTCAGTTTTAGGCATTATGTCTTACTATCTCAATCTGGAACAGAAATTCAGCTCTTTCCTCTTGCTATCCCCAGCTCACAGTTATACCTTTTACCTTGACTTCTAACATGATTTTGATTCACTGAATATTTGGTGCTTATATTATAATGACTAGAAAATGTGTTTAAAATCCAAGCTGTATAGTAAACTTTTTCTTTCCTGTGCAACTTCCTGCTTTCCCTGGAGCAAACAATTACGTAACGTTGTTCCTTGTTTTTGTCTGAACGTCGCATTGATTCAGTCCCCAATCTGCACACCAGTCGCCTACTTCTTTCAGAGTCTTCAGATATGTCTGTCTCTTAATTTTTCTCTTGGTGCCGAATTATTCCCCACTCCCAGAGCCTCTGAATGGTGCCCTTCACGGAGACCTCATCCCAAACCTCATTTCATTATTATCTTGGGAAGTCTTCATCTCTTCTCTGTTTCCCAAATCCCCGTCTGTCTTCCTCTTAGACGCCCATTTCATTTGCTTTCATTTTGTTGCAGCATCTCCAGAAGCTACTTCCTAGGACGGGTAAACAGGAGGTAAAATATTTGAGGTCTTGAGTGTCTTCAGTTCTTCTTTAATTTACCCTCATGCTTGAATGATTAGATCAGAAATTATTTCCCTTCAGAATTTGGAAGGGTTTGTTGTATTGCTTTCTAGCTTGCAGGATTTCCTAAGTGGTAGAAAAGCGTTCTCATTCTTGATTCTTTTATGTGACCTGTTTTCAATCTTAGGAAACTCTGGAAACATCTAGGATCATCAGTTTGAGCTCCGGTGAAAACTCCATTAAGAAGTTTTCAACTTCTTAAATAGGATGCCCTGGTCTGGGTTTGCTTATTCATGCAGCTTGGCATGTACATCACGAGTGCTTTCAACATGGAAACTCCATCTATTTTCTTGAGTTGTCCCATTGATTTCCTCTCCCCATTTTCTCTTTTCTATCTTTTGGGACCTTGGAACCATCTGTCACTCCTATATTGGACCTTATAGTCTAGTACTCCGATTGTCTTGCCCTTTATTTTCCATCTCCTGCTCTTTTTGCTCTTTAGGTAATTCCATTGCCTTTATCTTCTAACCTGTTAGACTTCTCATTTGTTTTTTGGATGTTTTTTCATAAAGATACAGATTTGTGTGTGTTTATAAGACGTATGTGCATGTACATATATAATCATCTTGGTTGACATACCTTCTCTAACCTTTGAAAATATCAATGATCATTGTAAAGTTCTCCCTGCATGGTATCTTTTCCTCTATGTTGATTTGTTTCTCTTTGGTTTTGTCTATATATTTCATGATAGAGACTTTCCTCAGGGTATCGTAATGTTTGTTTGCTCAGATTTAAGAGAGGAAGCTAGCACAATGATTGTTATCTCTGAGGTTGTACATAGAGCTTGTCACACTGAGATGCTTGGTGCGATGATCTAGTTGGACCACTTAGCTGGGTAATCTCTGATGTCAGTATCTTCAGGTCTTTCTTCGTGGTCTTGTCATTTTCACCAGAGCAGGTTCAGTTCTTCAGCTTAGAATGTGAGGATCTGACTATCAGCACTATGCTTTGTTTTTGCTAAAGTCTGTATGTGTGTTTATGTTTATATATTCATGGATCTTTATGTCTCCACTGCCTTACACTTAAAATATTCTTGGTAATATGTGTTGAATGATTAAATGAAGGTATGCACTATTATCTTTATTCTGTAGATGAGGAACCTTTGCCTATGGAGTTTAAGTATTTTGCCTAATTGATTCCAGCAGCCATTCTCATTTCAAAGCCCAAACTCTCTCAACACTTAGCGAAAGAGGAGTTTTGCATGCTAGTCCAAGCGTCATTTCGGAAGACAGTGATTGAAATGCCAAGATGTGTAACATGTATGGTAGGAGTAAGGTAAACCCCTCGGTCATTCTGGGCAGTGACTTTTAGTTCTTTTAGTTCTTGTAGTTCTTTTAGTTCTGCTTTCTTTTCTTTGGGAGAAGAAAACCCTTTGAATATTTAAATATTTGTGACAGAACTGGATCTCTGCCAACAAACATGAATTATGCATTTGTCAAAACAGTGATATTTGGGCACCTATGTGGCTCAGTTGGTTAAGTGACTGCCTTCAGCTCAAGTCATGATCCCAGAGTCTCAGGATAAAGTCCTGCATCAGGCTCCCAACTCCATGGGGAGTTTGGTTCTCCCTTTGACCTTCTCCCCTCTCGCGCTCTCTCTCACTCAAATGGATAAATAAAATTTCTTAACAAACAAACAAACAGTGATATTTATATAAACAGCCCCATCCTAAAGTATTTGACTAATGGCTGCAGATTGCTGCAGTCTGTTAAGACATTCACCTGCCTAACCAGAGCGTGTAAGAGCTCTTCTGCCAGTCAGCCACACTCATTCCATTTCTTTTTTTTTTTTTTTTAAGATTTTATTTATTTATTTGTCAGAGACAGAGGGAGAGAGAGCAAGTGAATACAGGCAGACAGAGAGGCAGGCAGAGGCAGAGGGAGAAGCAGGCTCCCTGCCAAGCAAGGATCCTGATGCGGGACTTGATCCCAGTACCCTGGGATCATGACCTGAGCTGAAGGCAGCTGCTTAACCAACTGAGCCACCCAGGCGTCCCTCATTCCATTTCTTCTTTACTACTTTGAAAGATAGTCTCTCTTTCCTTTTTTTTTTTTTTTTTTTTTTTGGTGATCTACAATTATATTGTGGTATGTCTACATTTTATTTCTTTATACTTAACCTATTGGGATTTGTTGGATTTCTTGAATTATACGTTGGAGTTTTTCATTATTGCTGGAAAATTCTCAGCCATTATTTCTTCAGACATTGGTGGTACCCTGGCATCTCTCTCACCCCCTTCTGGAACTCATCATACATTCATATTCATTAGCACAGCCTTCTTGCTGTGTCTTCCACATCTCTTAACTTCTCTTCTACATTTTTCTGTCTTTTTGTGTAACATGTTGACATTTGGATAATTTCTTTGTTCTGTCTTTCAGTTCAAAAATTCTTTCTTTAGCTGTGATTAACTTTCTTCTAAACCGATTTATTGAGTTTTATATTGGTTATGTCTTATTTCTAAAAGTTCTGTTTGGTTCCTTTAAAATAACCCGTTACCTTTTTATAGTTTCCTCTTTTCTGTTTTTGAGTTTGTTCTTTATTTCTTTAAACTTAATAAGCATACTTATTTATTATTTATTATCTATCTGATAATTCTTATACCTGAAATCTGCTTTTGCTGCCAAAAGACACCCTTTGGTATTTTTGTGTTCTTGAATGCTTGATGACATTTGACCAGTTTCTTCTCATTATCCTTAAAACGATTTGTGGGAAATTCACTGAGCCCTAGAATGAAGATACTTTCATCCAGAGATAGTGTGTATCTGCTTTGGCGAGACACCTGGAGACATGACTGTGTTGGGACCATGTTTTTAGGATTATCTTCATGGTATGAATTTGAGCTGCAAACATGAGAGGGGGAGCTTATAATTACAACCCTCAGGCACTGTGGTGTTTTTGTTTGTCTCTGCTCTGTTCACTACTGAGAAAATTTTCCTTGCAGACACCTTGAGGAGTAGTCATGGGGAAAGGAAGGTACAAAAGTTTGGTTTTGGTTCATCTTTACATGAAAGGTATAACCCTTTAGGATTCCAATTTAACAGGGCCGGGTTCTTACCAGACTCCCATCTTAGACAGACCCTGCTCTCAGGGATCCTTTTCTTTGGATTAGATCTTTAAAACCTAACTTCAAGTTGTTCAATTGCCTCAGTGCAAAAGAGGTCTGGAGTCAGCTGATTTTCTCAGTTTCTTCTGCTGGTTTTTCCACATCTTTGTAAGCTCCTGTCAGTGGAATGTCCCTGGCCTCTGTCTTAGTGCTCTTCTTTTCCAGCTACAACTCATTCACTTGATGCCCTTATTTAGTTTCATGACTTTAATTATGATCTCTGCTCTGACAGTTTCTAAACCTGTCTCCAGCTCTGACCACTCGCTGTTACTGCAGACTCAAATATAATCTACCTACTCCATATCTCTGGTAATTTTAATAGAGATTGCAAATTTCACATGCCCAAGACAGAATCCCTGGACCTCTTCCATCTCCAGCTTTCCCCAGAGCAGTTAATGATTTTCAACTTCTATAGTTGCACCAGCCAAATCCTTGGTTTCATATTTGCCTCCTTTTCCCCTCATACCCCACTTCCATTTCAGGCAGTCCTCTTGGCTGTAACAGATACATCCAGATTCTTACCATCTCTGCTCCCCTCACCCTGGCTGATGCTGTTGCTGTTTCTGCCCTGAACTATTGCAGCAGCTCCCTGCCTTCTGCCCTTGTTCTCCTGTGGAGTGTGCCTGTACGTCAGATCATGTCCCTTCTCTACTCAAAATCTCCAGAGGCTGCTCATCTCACTCAGAGTAAAGGCTTCATGTTATCTGCCCTCACATGCCCCCTCTTCCCCTCGGAGGCACTTCTGAGCTTTTCTCTTGCCAATCTTCCTAGCAGTTCTCTTCACCCACATTGACCTTGCTGTGCCTCTAACATACATGGCTGTCAGCTGCTTAGGATCTTTGAGTCTCTTCCCTCTGCCTTGAGTCCTCTTCCAAAGACACCCACTTTGTTCTTCAGGTGTTTGACAGGTTGAAGTTTCTCAATAGGGTCTTCCCTAGTTGCCCTATTTAAAATCATATGCCTCTTTTATTTTTTATCCACCTCTCTTTATTTTTTCCTTAACGATCATGACAATTAGCTTCTGTGTAGTGTCATACACTATTTTAGGCACTTTACAAACATTAACACATTTAATCCTCAGTAACCAATGTGTTATTTTTATTATTCCCATTTTACTGATAAGAAAACCAAGGCAGGGGCACCTGGGTGGCTCAGTTGGTTAAGCGTCTGCCTTCAGCTCAGGTCTTGATTCCAGGGTCCTGGAATCTAGCCCCACTTTGGGCTCCCTGATCAGTGGAGAGCCTGCTTCTCTCTCTCTGTTCTCTGCCCCTCCCCACCACTCAAATTCTCTCTCTCAAAAAAATGAATCAAAAATCTTAAAAAAGGGGCACCTGGGTGGCTCAGGGGGTTAAAGCTTCTGCCTTCAGCTCAGGTCATGATCCCAGAGTCCTGGGATCGAGCCCCTCATCGGGCCCTCTGCTTGGCAGGGAGCCTGCTTCCCCCTCTTTCTCTCTGCCTGCATCTCTGCCTACTTGTGATCTCTGTCTGTCAAACAAATAAATCTTTAAAAAAAAAAAAAAGAGAGAGAGAGAGAGAAAGAAAAAGAAAATCAAGGCACAGAAAGGTTAAGTAATTGCCCCAGGTCACACAACTAGTAAGTGGCTGAGTTGGGATTTAAACAATCTGATTGTAAAGTCTGTGCTGCTAACCATACTCTGTGCTTTTTCCATATGTAATATGCATTAGTCACCTTATATATTACATAACTGCTTTGTTTACTGTGGGTCTCTACCTGCCACCTCCACCCGCATCTAAATGCCAGCTCCAGGAAAACAGATTGCTGGGGTTTTTTTATCTGTTTTGTTTATTGCTATATTCCTACCACCTAGAACAGTGTCTAGTCGGTAGGATCAAGGAGTATTTGTTGAAGAAAAGAGATCTTTAAAAATGGTACTATGTACTATTTTGAAGTTTTAAAGATGTTTTAAAGTACCCATTAAATAGATAATTTCCTGGGAGAAAAAAATCTAATCACTGTAAGAAGGAAATCAGAAAAACCCAGTCAGGGTATGAAATAGAGGGAAATGATCGAAGTTATCTCATTTTCCCCTACAAGAAAGATTAGCCCTTTGGAGTTCACCTGTAAATGCTTTTAAACTTTTGGAATCAAATATACAGTTCCAGAGCAATGAAAATCAAAACTTTATATTCAATAGCAATTAGGTCACAAGACACTTACATGACCTTGATCATGTCCTTGTTTTTTTCTGTATCTCTTTTCCATTCTCTGTAAAATATGTTGGCAATACTGATCTTACAGTATTGTTAAGATTACAGGTTATGATTTACGAAGCCTAGGATAATCCCTGAAAAGTAGTATTAGTACTCAGTAAATGATAGAAATTATTATGGTAATGACAATTTTAAGACACAAATAACACACACAAAAGAAAACCCTACCCCAATATTGTATACTATACAGATAGGATCAGTAAGAAGAATCACATGCTTAACTCGGGGGTCATTTTGTACCCATTCTTTTAAAATAATAATTCATTTTATAAATAAATTTAGTACCCATTCTTTTTTTTTTTTTTTTTAACACTTATTCATTTATTTTAGAGAAAGAGAGCAAGTGAGGGGAGGGGCATAGGGAAAGAATCCTCAAGCAGACTCCCTGCTGGGTGTGGAGCTCTACTCTGGGGCTCAGTCCCAGGAACCCGAGATCATGGCCTGAGCCAAAATCAAGGGTTGGACACTTAATCAACTAAGCCACGAAGGTGCCCTGAGTACACATTCTTTTTTTTTTTTTTAAGAATTATTTATTCATTTTAGAGAGAGAATGTGGTGGTGAGGGGGGTGAAGGGAGGGGAAGACAGACACCCCTGTTGAGCATGGAGCCCCACCTGAGGCTCCATCCCATGACCCTGAGATCACAACCTTGCCAAAACCAAGAGTCAGACACTTAACTGACTGTACCACCCAGACATCCCCCCAGTACTCATTCTTTTTTTTTTTTTTTTTTTTTTTTTTTAAGATTTTGTTTGACAGAGAGAGACACAGTGAGAGAGGGAACAGAACCAGGGGGAGTGGGAGAGGGAGAAGCAGGCTTCCTGCTGAGCAGGGAGCCCAATGTGGGGCTCGATCCCAGGACCCTTGGATCACAGCCTGAGCCAAAAGCAGATGCCCAGCAACCAAGCCACCCAGGCACCCTCCTCCCCAGTACCCATTTTTTTTTTTTATTAAAGATTTTTATTTATTTGACAGACAGACCACAAGTAGGCAGAGAGGCAGGCAGAAAGAGAGAGGAGGAGGAGGCAGGCTCCCTGCGGAGCAGAGAGCCCGATGTGAGGCTCGATCCCAGGACCCTGGGATCATGACCTGAGCCGAAGGCAGAGGCTTTAACCACTGAGCCACCCAGGCACCCCCCCAGTACCCATTCTTAATTAAAAAAAAAAACAAAACAAAACTAAAAAACTCAGCTTATGATGAAAAGGTACTATACTACGTCGCCAATTTTGGACTCTGAGTGAGAAACATTAAAAGTATTCTCAGTTAAAATAAGCAAGAAAAAGAGAGTGCCTGCTATCATCCTTGTGATTGATCTTGTTTTAGTCCTGACCAGAATTGTTTAACATTCCCAAAATAATGCAATGAAAAAGGTTGTCCAGACTAGCAAGAAGTGTAAATATTGAAAAGAGAGAGGGGTGCCTGGGTGTTTCAGTCATTTAAGCCTGTGCCTTTGGCTCAGGTCATGATCCCAGGGTCCTGGGATTGAGCCCCAAGTTGGGCTCCTTGCTCAGTGGGGAGCCTGCTTCTCCCTTTGCCTGCTGCTCCCCCTGCTTGTGCGCTCTCACTCTTTCTCTGTCAAATAAATTAATAAAATCTTTTAAAAAGCATTGAGGTGCACCTGGGTGGCTCATCCCTTAAGCGTCTGCCTTAATAGCAATAAACCATATAAGCCCTATATGGGGGCAATTATGAGACATTCCCAAAAACATGAAAATAAAGAAAATAAGATAATACCATGGGAGTTACACTATAAAATTGAATATCAAATGGGTTAGACCAGAGATGTGTAAGGTATCTTAAAGAAACTGTTTCCCAGACCTAAAATTTAAATATAATCTGATAGGAGGAAGTCAGAGGTCTCCAAGGTCAGCCCCACCCCCCACCGGCTCAGCGATTCATGAGAACTGGTAATTCTCAGCGTATAATCACACTCGCTACTAAGATTTAGCACAGTAAAGGATACAGAGCAAAATCTCAAAAGAAAAAGGCACATGAGATCAAGTCCAGAGAAAAGCAGGCACAAACTTCCAAGAGGCCTCTCCCAGTGAAGTCACAGAGGATGCACTCAGTTCTTCTGGCAGCAAGTGAGATGACATGGGTAACATGTCTACCAGTGAGGCTCCCTAGGGACTCGGTGCCCGGGGTTTTTGCTGGGGACTCATTGTGTAGGCACCCTCTGCCTGGCACATATTAAAGGCCATTCTCCCAGAAGAAAAGCAGGTGCTCAGCATAAACCATGTTGTTCATACAGTCCAGGTAAAGGAAACTGCTCTTACTCGTTCTGCTAATGGTGGGAACCCTCCTCAAATCTAAGTCCCCAGAAGCCAGCCTACTGCCAGTCTTGTAAGCAGGGTTTCAAAGTTTATAAGTAGACTTTCAAAAGATAGCAGTCAGGCTTGTTAAGCAACTGTCTCCACACAGTATTTAAAAAAAAAAAAGGAAGAAGAAGAAGAGAAAGGTTGATCAACAAGAGGAGCAAAGAAAAAGGAGACCTTGGAACATAAATAAGGCCATCTGCATCCCAGCACTACCCAAGAACAAGAACATTAAGAGGCCAAATATCCAGAAGGCCATTTTTCAGTGTAGCTAAATGGCTCAAGGCGCTTAATCTGAAAAATGGTCCTTAATATCATTCTACTTACTCCCTTTGTTTTGATTGCAAGAAATTGCAAATTTACTTGTTTAATTTTTTAATACTGATATGATATTCAGAAAGTCTCAAAATCAAAAATTTCCAAAAGGCTTATTATGATACCCCATAACCTTCCCAGTCTCAGTTCACTCAGTTTCTTTCTCTCCCTCTCTCTCTTTGGATAATGACTTTTGTTTGTTTATTGTTTATCCTTCTAGAATTTTTTAAAACATATATGTAAGCCAAAACAAATATATAGTCTTTAGTCTTCTTAGCTATATAAATGGCAATAACATGCTACATACAGCTGTTCTATAGCTTACTTTGTTTCCACTTAGTGAGAAATGTTGGAGGGGTGCCTGAGTGGCTCAGTCAGTTAAGCGTCCAACTCTTGATTTTGCCTCAGGTCATGGTCTGAGGGTCATGAGATCAAACCCCGCATTGGGCTCCATGCTGGGCATGGAGCCTGCTTAAGATTCTCTCTCTCTCTCCCTTAAAAAACAAACCAAAAAAATGTTGCAGATCTTTCCATATCCCTTCATAAAGAACTTCTTTGTTCTTTTATTTTTTTTTTAATAACTGCATAGTACTCCATCATATGGTTGTGCCAGAATTTATTTTACCAATCCCTTGTTGCTGGTTGTTTGGTTGTTTCTAATCTTTCCTGTTACTACCAGTGCTGCAAGGAGTAAATTCGGGCTTAATGTTATTCACAGGTTTGAGAATTTATTGGTAGTATAAATTTTTAGTTGTAGAATTCCTGCATTAATGGAATATAGATACTGTCATATTGTCTTCTAAAGAATTTGTTCCAGTTTATACTCCTACCATCTACATATGAGTATTTGTGTCCCCATATTCTTGCCAGTGGTATATATTCTCAAGCTTTTGGAAATTTTGCTAAACTGGTACGTTAAAAAGTGATATTATAACGTCTTTTCATGTATTTGAGCCAGTTGTATTCCCTTTTCTGTGAATTCCTTATTATCTTCCACTCATTTTTCTGTTGGATCAGTGGTCTGTTTCTTGTGGGTTTGGAGAAGCTCTTTCTATATTAAGGAGCTTAATCTTTGTAATGTGCCTTGCAAATATTTCCCCCAGTTAATCATTTTGCTTTTGATTTAGCTTATACTGTATTTTACTATGCATAAGCCTTTGATTTTGTAACTGGGTCTATTAATCATTTTAAAGTTTATTTATATATATTTTTAGTAATCTTTACATCCAACATTGGGCTTGAATTTTTGACCCTAAGGTCTAGTGTTGCTTGCTTTTCCAACTGAGCCAGCCAGGCATCCCATGGTCTATTAATCATAATAGTTAGGAAGATCTTCTAGATTATTTAAAAAAAAAAAAAAAAAAAAGCCTTTTTTCTTTCAGCACTTTTCTTTCTTAATTTTTTTACATTTAAATCTTTAATATATTTGGAATTATCCATGTGTGCTGCAAAGTATGGAGCCAACTTTTTTCTAGAGGGCTATCCAGTTTTTTCCCCTACTGGATAGCCATCTAACCATCAGATTTTCCCACTTTCTTCAGAATTTTATTTTGTTCATTTATTTTATGTAATCTCTACACCCAACATGTGACTCGAACTCATGACTCTGAGATCAAGAGTTGCACGTATGCCATGCTCTTGCAACTAAGCCAAATTTTTTTATGTCCTAATTTGACCTATCATCTTTATCATATATACTGAAGTCTTATCTGTTTTGGGGTCTAATTTTGGATTCTTTGTTCTCTTCCATCAGTCTTCTGCCTACTCTTAATGCCAGTGCCACGTATTTTTAGTTACTGAGGCTTTAAAGTATGTTTCAGTATCTCACGAGTCTAGTTCCCTCTCTTTGTTCTCTTTTTCAGAGCTTTCCTGGCTAATCTACTTTTCCCATATGAACTTTAGAATTATTTTTTTCAGTTGCAGGAAAAAATAGCTGTGGCCATTTTTATTGAGGTTGGTTCAAATTCCAATAAATTAGTGTAATAGTATCTTTAGAATGGGTTTCTCTCTAAGAGCATATTGTGTCTTTCCATCCTTTAGAGAATGGATATCCTTAGTCAAACAGTGCTCTAGTGTTTTATCAGCTTTAATCCTCACTGTACATTAACCTATTGACATTCTAGTTTTATACGTCATTCTGTTTGAGTAGTTAATTTGGTTCACAATGAGAAATGATTGCAGTCTTCTCTGCTCCCCAGTAAGTCAGGTTCTAGAGCCTTTGAGGCTGAGAGCCAGATTCTAGAGCTTGGAAAATCCACCCTTGTAAATATTGGTGTATATCGCCCTTTGGAGTGGTCGCTTGACAGACAGCCAGATGACCTCTCCCTATAACACTACAACTATTTACATGCCTTTATTTTAGAAGTCAATAGTTTATTTTTAGTAAACTTCACTATTTTAAGAAAGCTCATTACGCATGGTAGTTATACATGGATGGCAGTCTGTTCTGCTGTCACTGATGTTTCTGCATCTGCTTAGTAAAAGGGCCCTATATACACTAATGACATACTTTGGAAAATTACTTGAGTAACTATCTTTAGTCAAATTTTTAATGAAAGTTTTAAATTCTTGTATGTTACAGAATTTCACAAACTTATTTGGACAGCCACTAGTCTGCTTGCTTTCTCCTACAGCATATCCAAAAGCTTTACAAGGTATGTTGTCATTACCTGTTATATCCATAGGTTGCAAATAAACACAGTCTACATTTTGAATAATACGGGTCTTTGCCTCCCCACCTGTAATGATCACATGTGGTTTTATAGTGTTTAATGTGGCAGGTGTCGATCTGAAATAAACCCAGAAGTCTTGCCAACAGCTAGACTTCTTTAATATGCTATTAGGTCTTGAGATAAGGCTAAAAGAAATGGTAAATCGTCCCTAAGAAAAGGTGCTTTTTGCTCCCTTACTGCTAGGGGCCTCATGATCTGTGAATTTTTAGATTTGTTTTGCAGGTGTTTTTTTGTTTGGTTTGGTTTTGGTTTTGGTTTTGATGTGTGTGTCGCCCTTCATAGCAGCATGATTTCCTATATCTCTGGCTACATATTCTAGGCATCTTTTAAGACCATGTGATTTCCGATCTAGAAAACTTCTCAGCCTATGCCTAAGAGTTAGGATAACCTTACTGGCACAACTTAAAGGGTTTCTTTTATTCACATTTTTACCTTGTTGTATTTTTAAAGTAAAAGACCCTCTTTTCAGTGTGCTAGGGAGACACTGTGTCTGTGTTATGGCTGAGAAATGAGAAAGACTGTCTTTAATAATTTGTCCTTGATAAGCCAACATGTAAAATCTAGTTCGAACTCCCAGTCTTTACGCTAGGTAGAAACTAAACAAACCTTAACCGTGTTTTAGCAGTACTTGTCACTGTTTCACTATCTCCCTGACCGTGAATAGTGCTGATGTCTCTCTGGGAGATGGCATTTTACTGCTACTTCCCAGCCAGAAGTCCTGTCTGCTGACATAGTTTGACACAGGAAGTGATGGTCAGCATTTGAAAGCCTGAGAGAAGCTGGAGACTTTTCACCGTTGTTTTAAGGTAAGTTTTGCTATTTAACAGGGAAAAACACATAGAAATATTAAGTTCTTGTATCCAAAAGTCAAATTACTAAGGGATAGAACTTACCTTCAAACAACGGTAAAATTCTCCTGCTTTGAGGACTTTGTTAACCTGTTTCCTGTCATTTCTGGAGAAGTGTAACCCCTTCCAATTACTTAAAGAGTGCTTTTTGCTGTCACTGTGTCCTGTCAAGATGCAGCTTCATTTAAAATGGCATGATCTAATGGGTTAATACCAAGATTATTTGTTCCAAAAGGCTTTATTGTGTAGAGGGTAAAAACAGAGACTCTGGAGGCAAGCTGATGGAATTTGAATTTCGACTACCACCGACTAGCTATGTGACCTTGGGAAGTTACGTAGCCTTTCTGTAGTTTCTGTGCCTCAGTTTCCTATCAAATGGAGATAATAATAGTTCTCTTTGTTAAATAATTTTGGGTATACAGTAAGTATTCAATATGTGCTATCATTTTTTCAAAAGATTTTATTCATTTATTTGACAGAGAGACAGTGAGAGAGGGAACACAAGCAGGGGTAGTAGGAGAGGGAGAAACAGGCTTCCCAGCGAGCGGGGAGCCAGATGCGGGGCTCGATCTCAGGACCCTGGGATCACGACCTGAGCTGAAGGCAGATGCTTAATGACTGAGCCACCCAGGCGCCCCAACTATCATTTTTTAATGGTTATTGTTATTAATGCTTGTTATCACACTTAGTTGTAGTATACGTCCTTAACATTTTTTTAGTCAAGTATCATATCTTTATGCGAGAAAGCTTAGACCTCTAATCCCTTAAATATGGCCCGTGTGGGTACAAAGCTAGAAGATAACTAAGTATTTGGGATGTCTAATTAGGTTCTTGCACCTCTGGTATCCAAAGTCTCCAGTTCTCTCAGTCAAAGTGGAGTTGAAGGTTATATAGAATCATATGGCGCTGGGACATGGTTAACAAGACTGTTCTCGTAGAACAATAGCATTCGAGCCCAGACATAAGAGCTCTGTGACGAGAAAGTTTATGGAACTTTTTTTTTTAAGATTTTATTTATTTATTTCACAGACAGAGATCACAAGTAGGCAGAGAGGCAGGCAGAAAGAGAGGGGGAAGCAGGTTCCCCACTGAGCAGAGATCCTGATGCGGGTCTTGATCCCAGGACCCCAGGATCATGACCCAAGCCGAAGGCAGAGGCTTTAATCCACTGATCCACCCAGGCACCCCTGGAACATTTTTTTTTTTTAAGATTTTATTTTTAAGTAATCTTTTTTTTTTTTTTAAAGATTTTATTTATTTATGTATTTGACAGAGAGATCACAAGTAGGCAGAGAGGCACGCAGAGAGAGAGGCGGAAGCAGGCTCCCTGCTGAGCAGAGAGCCCAATGTGGGGCTCGATCCCAGGACCCTGGGATCATGACCTAAGCCGAAGGCAGAGGCTTTAACCCACTAAGCCACCCAGGCGCCCCTTAAGTAATCTTTATGCCCAACGTGGGGCTCAAACTCACAACCCCAAGATCAAGAGTCATGTGCTCTACCCACTGAGCCAGCCAGATGCCTCAGTTTATGGAACACTTAGAGAAATTAAAGTACATCTTGCTAGTGGAAGGATAGGGTGTGGGACTGTGTGACTGAATCATGAAAACCTTTCAGGATTTGAGAAGAGCTTTAACTGGAAGATAGTGGGGTGCCATCAAAAGATTGTGAACAGAAGAGTAGCATGGAAGAGCCGTTCATTCACCCTGTGGAGAATGGATTGTAGAGGAACACTGATGGAAACAGGGAGATAGTGGTGGCTCTGAAAGATACGAGCCCAGAGAGCCAGCAGGATTTGGTGATGGGTTGGATCTGAGAGAATAAGGGAGAAGAAGGAAGCAGAGGTGAACTTCTAGGTTTCTGGCTAAGTTACTGATGAAAATGGTGGTACTGGGTAAGAAGCAGATTTGTAGAGAACACAAGGGGGAAGAATTTCCTTTCCATTTCTGATATCTTGGGTTTGAGGTTACCCTTGAAACTTAGGTTGAATATTATAGTCTAGAGCAACTCTGTTCAATAGAAGATGATGTAAGTCACATGTAATTTTAAATTTTCAAGTAGCCACATTGAAAACAGCTTAACAGGTGAAATTAATGTTAATTTGCCTTTTTGTAGTGAGGCTTTGAAGTCCTACACATAGTTTACATTTTACATTTCACAGTGTACCTGGTCACAGTGGACCACTCATATTTTAAGTGTCTAGTAGCTCTTGTAGGGCAGTGCTGTTCTAGGCCTAACGAGCTCAGTCTAGGCCGTGGATAAGAGAACTGGGAGTCAGTAGGCATATAAGTGATACCTGAAATTATAGGAGTAGGTGAGATCAGCAATATATAGGGTCAAAGAAAGAAAAACTAATGTTTAAGGGATAAGCAAAGAAAGAGCAATGAACAAAAGGGAATGAAAAAGATTGCCAATTCTAATACTCATCTGAGAATTCTGTCATGAGCTGCCCAGGTATTTGTCATATCTGGGTAAAATTTGTTAGTTGGAGTGAAAAAGGCAAAGGAGTATGTTCCTTTTTCATTTCCCTTAAGTTTACGAGGCTCTGTCTTGAGTTTGTTCAGCAGAAAGCAGCATACCTGGGATGTTTTTGTAGTTGCAGGCAGAATCTACTGTATTGAATTATGATTTAATGATACAGCTTTAATTTTGTATATTATCATCATATTGAAATATTCCTCAAGTGTATTTCTTTTTACAAAACTGTTGTCTATATATATATAACATGTTTGTTATTACAGATCAATCTCAACGAGGTAGCCTCTTCACTCTCTTTTTGAACAATCCTCTAATGGCCTTCCTATTTGTCTCTGGATTGTCAAGCATGCGCAGAGGCCTATGGGAAAAGTGTCAAGAATATCTTCGAAAAATCAACCGTGATATTGCCCAGCTACTGACCCATTCACGTTCAATAGGTACCCTACTAATATAACTGCACACTTAACATACTATAATGGTTTTATATTGTTGAAATTGTTTGAATTTTTAAAGGTATTTGTTGAAAGCAGGAAAGTCGAGAAGGTTTTCCCAAACTTTCTCAGTTTTTCTTTTAAGCATCTTTTTACTTTCATCTTTCTCCTCTTTGCAGATCAAGCATTTCTCCAGTTTTTTGGAGATGAGTTTCTTCGCTTGCTTCTCACAAGATTTATCTTTTGTTCAGCCACCATGAGGATGCACAAGATTTTTCGGGTAGGCAAAGAATATTATTAAGGACCAGTTTTATAGTTTTATGTATTTTAGGAATCATGTATTATTATATTTTATAAAATACACTATATTAAATGAAATTTGAATAGATCCAAAATAATATTTACAAATTATTATGTAACATATAAAGATAACCCACATAAGGCACATCTGAATACCAGTTTAAGTAGAATATTTTCGGGGCACTTGAGTGGCTCATTCATTCAGCATCTGCCTTCAGCTCAGGTCATGTTCCTAGGGTTCTGGGATTGAATCCTGCATGGGCCTCCCTGCTCGGCGGAGAGCCTGCTTCTCCCTCTCTGACTCCCCCTGCTTCTGTTCCCTCTCTCACTATGTCTCTCTCTGTCAAATAAATAAATAAAATCTTAAAAAAAAAAAAAAAAGAAGAAGAATATTTTCATTACCTTTTAGGCCTCTCCTGGATCTTCTCTCTCTTTCAAATGAAATTAAAATCCTGAATTTTATAATTATCACTTGTTTTTCTTTATAGTTTTGTTACATGTATTTCTATTCCTATACAAAATGTTGATGGATCCATATTACATCTGTTCTTCTACAGCTTGCTTATTTTTACCTACTATTATATTCCTGAGATTGAGCCAAGGTAATGACAACTGTAGCTTTTATCCATTTATTTTCACTGTGCTCTAGGATTCCATTGTTTGACTGTATATCAAAAATTTCTTTTCCATTCTACTGATAATGGACATTTCTGTTGTTCCCATTATTTTATTATTACAAACAATGCCACTGTGAAATCTCCTATCAGTTACCTGGTATACATTTATAAGATTTTCTGTAGTGGAATGCGAAGAAGTCAGATTATATAAGCATCTCTAACTAGTAATGCCAGATGTTTTGCACAGTACTTGTATCAGTTCACACTCACTAGCAGCATGTAAGAGTTACTTTTGCTCTAATCTCACCAGCACTTGTTGCAGTCTTACTTTATATCACGTGAGTCTAATGGGTATAAAATAGTAGTTCATTGTGGTTTTAATTTTTATTTCTGAGTTTGCTTTTAGGTTGAGCAATTTTTCATGTCTTATTCTGTGTTCCTCTTTGTGAAGAGTATATTCAAATCTTTTGTCCATTTTGCTTTTAAGTGATTTTTTTTTCTGTGAATTCACATAACTACACACCACTGTTGTTGAAGTTTTAGCCATACATTTTTCATTTTTATAAGTAAAATTTGGTTCTTTTTCAAATATGCCTGAGCATTTTTTGTTTTATTTTATTTTATTTTTTTAACCTCTTCTACCTATAGAATAAGCCAGCTCTGCACCTATTCGTAAATTCACTTACCGGAGCATTTTTTAAAGATTTCATTTATTTATTTGAGAGAGGGAGTGTGTGTGAATGGGGAGAGGAGGAGAGGGAAATGGAAGGAGAGAGAATCTCCAGGAGACTCTGCATTGAATGTGGAGCCTGATACAGGGCTCGGTCTCACGGCCCTGAGATCATGACCTGAGCGGAAACCAAGAATTGAATGCTTAACCAACTGAGCCACCCATGCACCCACATGCCTGAATATTTTTAAGTCTCTTGCAACTTTTAGTTTAAAAATATGACTTTTTTCCATTTTATTATGGTAACTTTAAATATGAAAGAATTGTACAGTGGATATCCATATATATGCTAGCTAGATTCTGCAGCTAATATTTTGATATATTTGCTTTGGTATGTTTGTCCATTTACCCATTCCTCTTTCCATTCGACAGTTTATTTCATTTTGTGATGCATTTTGAAATAAATGGTAGATATCAATAGATTTTTACCCCGCAACGCTTCATCATACATAAAAATAACTACACACACACAACACACTTTTTTAAATGTAGGTTCATGTATGGTGAATTGAATAAAGCTAACATGTGCCATTAGGTGAGTTTTGATAAATACATACACCTGTGTAACTCAAACCAATCAGGTTATACCACATAGCATCATTCCAAAAAATTCTCTACACTCTTTTCCAGTCAGTCCAGTGCCCATTACCCCAGAGGTAATGCTATTTTTATTATTTTCACTATAGCTTAGTTTTACCTATTCATGAACTTGAATTATACAGTATGCACTCCTTTGTGTAAAGCTTCTTTGACTATGTTGTTCTGAGATTCATCCATGTTTCCTATAGAAGTAGCTCATTATTCCTCATTATTACTGAGTAATAGTAAGTAGTAGTCCATTGACTGAATATATCACAGTTTATTTAGGTCTTCTCCTTTTGATGAACACCTGGGGAGTTTTAAATTTTTGACTGCTATAAATAAAGTGGCTATGAACATTCTTGTACAAGTCTGCTCAGACATATGTTTTTCTTGGTCATAGGGTAGGTATGTGTTTAGTTTTATTAGAAACTGCCAGAGTGGGGCACCTGGGTGGCTCAGTGGGTTAAAGATTCTGCCTTCAGCTCAGGTCATGATCCCAGTGTCCTGGGATTGAGCCCCACATTGGGCTCTCTGCTCACCGGGAAGCCTGCTTCCCCCTCTCTCTGCCTGCCTCTCTGCCTACTTGTGATCCCTATCAAATAAATAAATTAAAAAAAAAAAAAGGGAAAAATTGCCAGACTTTTCTCAGAGTATTTGTTGTACCATTTTATGTTTCCAGCAACAGTGTATCAAAGTTTCTCTGTATCCTTGCCAACATTTGGTGTTGTCAGTCTTTTAAATTTCAACCATCTTCGTGAATATTTTTTTTAAGATTTCATTTATTTATTTAAGAGGGAGAATGAGCATGAGCAGGGAGAGGGGCAGAGGGAGAACCAGAGTCCTTGCTGAGCAGGGAACCCCACATGGAACTCAATCCCAGGACCCTGGGATCACAACCCAAGCCAAAGGCAGATGCCCAACTGGCTGAGCTACCAGGTGCCCCCATCTTTGTGAATTTATAAAGTGGTATCTCATTGTAGTTTCAATTTGCATTTCACTGAATGATGTGATGTTAGACATCTTTTCATGTGCTTCTCAGCTATATTTTTTTTGCATTCTGTGGCTTTTTTCTTTAACAGTGACTTTTCTTAACAATGGCTTTTAAATTTTGGATGAAGTTCCAACTAACCAATTTTTTTGTTTTGTGGTTTGTGTTTTATCCAAGAAATGTATCATTGAAATGGTTATCCTTTTCTCATTGAATTATTTTTGTAACAATTTTGAAAATCTGACAACCATGTATGTATAGAGATATTTCTAGACTCTAAATTCTGTTCCATTGATCAGTGGCATTTTTCTACAATACACTACTGCCTTGATTATTCCAGGTTTTTAAAAACTTAATTATTCCAGTTTTATAGTAAGTCTTAATATCCTGAAGTGTGAGTCCCCCTAAAATTTAAGTGTTTTAGTTATTCTAGGTCCTTTCTGTGTGAAATTTAGCAGCAGCTTCGCATTTTGATTGGGATTGCATTTAATCTATGTAATCAATCTGTGGAGAATTATGTATATATGTTATTGAGTTCACACATACTTAGGGTTGTTATATCTTGTTGAAATTACCCATTCATTTATGAAATATCTATTATGCATGGCAATATTCCTTGATCTGCAATCTATTTGATTGATGTTAATATAACCATAACTGTTTTTTTCTGGTTTGTGTTTGCATGGCAAATCTGTTTTCATCCTTCCACTTTTTTTTTTTTTTTTTTAAAGATTTTATTTATTTATTTGAGAGAGAAACAGTGAGAGAGAGCATGAGCTAGGAGAAGGTCAGAGAGCGAAGCAGACTTCCCATGGAGCTGGGAGCCTGATGCGGGACTCGATCCCGGGACTCCGGGATCATGACCTGAGCCGAAGGCAGTCGTCCAACCAACTGAGCCACCCAGGCGTCCCACATCCTTCCACTTTTAACCTATGGCTCTCCTTACACTCTCCTTACACTTAAAGTAGATTTCTTTTCTTTTTTTAAAGATTTTATATATTTATTTGAGAGAGTGAGCAAGAAAGAGAACACAAACCAGGGGGTTGGGGGTTGGGGTGGGTAAGACGCAAAGAGGCAGAGGGAGAAGCAGACTCCCCACTGAGCAGAGAGCTCAACCCCAGGATCCTGGGATCATGACCTGAGCCCAAGGCAGTTGCTTAACACACTGAGCCACCCAGGCGCCCCTAAAGTGAATTTTTTTTCAATAGCATTAGTTAGGTCCTGCTTTTTTCTTCTATTTAGTTTGCCAGTCTACTTTCATTTGATATTTTTAGTTTTGAATTAATGTTTATATTAAATGTAATTTTTAACATTGTTTGACTTAAATATACTATTATTTGTTATCTGTTTGTCCTGGCTGTGGTTTGTACCTTTTTTCTTTCTCTGTTGCTTTCATCTTCATTTGAATTAATTGAGGTTTTGTTTAAAATTTTAACAACACTACTGATTTACCTCTGTTGTTTTACTTTTGAATACAACTTCAAATTTGATATAATTGTCTTCTAACAGTATACTTCCACATTCTCCTTCCCAACTCTGTGCATTTGACTTTTATGAATCCATATATACTAAATGATACTTTGTAGTTAGCATAGAATTAAACAATGATTTTTTTTTTAATGATTTTATTTATTTGACGGAGAGAGATCACAAGTAGGCAGAGACAGGCAGAGAGAGAGGAGGAAGCAGGCTCCCCGCTGAGCAGAGAGCCCGATTCGGGACTCGATCCCAGGACCCTGAGATCATGACCTGAGCCGAAGGCAGCGGCTTAACCCACTGAGCCACCCAGGCGCCCTAAACAATGATCTTTTTAAAAACTTTTAAAGTGATGTGGCACCTGGGTGGTTCAGTTGGTTAAGTGTCTGCCTTCAGCTCAGGTCATGATCTCAGGGTCCTGGGATCGAGGTCCCAGCCCCCCTTCCCCCCTATTTGGCTCCCTGCTCATCGGGGAGCCTGCTTCTCCCTCTCCCTCTGTCCCTCCCCCGACTTGTGCTCTCTCTCTCTCCCTATCTCAAATAAATAACTAAAATCTTTTTTTAAAATGTTAAATGAGAGAAAATCAAATATAATTACCATTTTTGGCACTCTTTATTTCTTCCTATATTTAATTTTCCATCTGCTATCATTTTTCTTACTATAAAATTTCTGTTACCATTTCTTATGGTGCAAATCTGATGGTAATTCTTTCATTATTTATTTCTCTGAAACAGTCTTTATTTCACTCTAATTTTTTTTTTGAACCGTAAGTTATTTAAGAATATGTTGTTTTGTAGCTAAATATTTGAATATTGGGGCACCTGGGAGGGCTCAGTTTGTTGAGTATCTGACTCTTGATTTTGGCTTATGTCATAATCTTAGGGTTGTGAGATCAAGCCCCCCACTGGGCTTCATGCTTACGGTGGAATCTGCTTTAGAGTCTCTTCTCCCTCTCCATCTGCCCTTCCCCCTCCTCTCTATCTCTCTCAAATAATAAATACTTTTTAAAATAATAAATAAAAAATAAATATTTGAGTTATCGTTATCTTATTGACTTCTAAGTTAATTCCTTTGTGGCAGATAATATACCTTGTATGACTTAAGTCCTTTTAAGTTATTCAGATTTGTTTTATTGTTCAGATGTCATCTATCCTGGTAAATGTTACACAGACACTTGGAATAAACATACATGCTACTAATGTCATACCATCAGATGAAGAGTTTTATAAATGTCTGTTAGATCACCTTGAATTATAGTGTTGTTCATCATGGTTTTTCTATCTTAACTGATTTTCTGAATACTTGTTCTATCAATTATTGTGATGTGTAATGTGTCTTTTCATTTTTCTCTGGATATTTTTAAAATTTTCTCTTCTTATTAGTTCCTATAATTTGATTATGATGTACCTTGATAGGGTTTTCTTTCTTTCTTTCTTTCTTTCTTTCTTTCTTTCAATTAGAGTTCATTGATCATCTTGGATCTGTGGAATATTTTTGGAATATTTTGTAATACTTTTGGTCATTTTTGTTCAGATATTTTTCTTCCTTCCTCAGTTTTCTCTTGGACATAGTTACGTATATATTACACAACCTGTTATTAACTTGTACATCACTTCATGTGCTCTTCATTTTTCCAAAAAAGTCTTTTTCTTTCTTTCCATTTCAGTTTCCGTTGCTGTGTCTTCAAGTTCACTGATGTTTTCTTCCTTAGTGTCTAATATGCTGTCAATCCTATCCGGGTAGTTTTTCATTTCAGGAATTACATTTTTCTCATCTCTAGAAGATCTGTTTGGTTCTTTTAATATTTTTCATTTCCCTCCTAATTATGTTTTCCTTTGTGCTTTTGAATGTATGTGTAATAGCTAAAGTCCTTGTTGCCAATGCTGTATTCTCTATCATTTATAAGTTTGTGTTTATGACTTTTCCTACTGGTTTGGGTTCTCATATTCCTAATTTTTTATATATGTAGTAATTTTCTCTTAGGGTATATACATTGTGAATTTTATGATGTTGAATTCTGTACTTTGTTGTCTTTCTTTAAAGAGTATTGGACTTTATTGTAGCAGGGGTTAAATCAATTTGCAAATTCCTTTGACCTTCTTATAGCTTGTTTTTAAGCTTTTTAGAGGTAGATTTAGAGTAGTGGTAGCATACAGATGTAAGTATATTTTGGCCAAACACTAAGAGGCATAATGTTTCTGGGGTCTCTTTCATATGTCCCCTTTTTAAGAGGTGAATATTCTCCCCTCTAGGAATTGTTTGGTCAAAACTCAAACTCTCTCACCCCTGTGTGAGCAGAGAGAATTGTTCACCTTACAGTTGTCCCCCAGTAGCTCTTGTTTTTTGGAATTTTTCTTTTGTTAGGGGTGTTGTACAGTTCTTTTTTGTCTCTCCTCATAGTATTTAGTGCGTTAAAACAAGAATTTGGTCTTTATAATTTTAATGAATAATGCCTACAGGCTGAAAAAAAGTAGAAGTGATATTTGAGTATATGAACTGTCATGTGAGATGCATAGGAAAGTATTAACTTATTTATCAGTGAAATTTTAAATGAGTGGCAAAATTTAGTCTATTGAAATTACCAAGGGGCACCTGGGTGGCTCAGTCAGTTAAGCGGCTGCCTTTGGCTCATGTCATGATCCTGGGATCCTGGAATTGAGCCCCGCATCAGATTCCCTGCTCAACAGGAAGTCTGCTTCTCTCTCTCTCTCTCTCCCTCTTCCCCTCCCCCTGCTCGTGCTTTCTCTCCCTCTCAAATAAATAAAATCTTAAAGAAAAAAAAAGGGGGCGCCTGGGTGGCTCAGACGGTTAAGTCGCTGTCTTCTGCTCAGGTCATGATCCCAGGGTCCTGGGATCGAGTTCCACCTGGGGCTCCCTGCTCAGCGGGGAGTCTTCTTCTCCCTCTCCCTCTGCCTGCCACTTTGTCTACTTGTGCTTTCTCTGTCTCTGTCTGTTAAATAAATAAAATAAAATCTTTTTTAAAAAATTATCAAATAAAGAAGAATTTCCAAGTCAGAATACCTGATCTTTGAAATGGTCTCTTCTGCTTCTGTGTAATTAAAGTTTTTTTTTTCCTTTTTCCTTTACTATTCCTCTTCTGGGTTTGAGTTTGTTTGGGGTTCCCCCCCCCCTTTCTGATATTATTTCTTCTTCTTCTTAGGGACTCTTTTTTCATTCTGCTAATATTCTTAGAAATCTTAGCCATTTTCTCAACTTTAATATTTCTCTGCATGGATATTATATCCACCTTTACATATACTGCCTAGACCTTTCTTCTGAGATAGACCTGAATTCTTAAATTCCTTTTGAGGTGGCAGTTCTGTTTGTATTACAGTATTACTTCAGATAAAATATACCTAAAACCTAAAGCTTTATACTCTCTCCAAATATTTTCTTCTTTTACTTGTCTTTTTCTCTCAAATGGCTCCCAGACCTTTTCTTATGTCATTTGTTCCTAAAATCTTACAGTCATCTTTGAAACCTCTCATCCTATAATTAATTGCCAGGGCTCATTAATTTTTAAAAATATTTTGTTTATTAGAGAGAGAGAGAGGATGAGCAGTGGAGAGGGGTAGAGGGAGAGAGAGAGAGAGCAAGAGGGAGGGAGAAGCAGACTCCCCACTGAGCAGGGATCCCGAAGAGGACTCAATCTCAGGACCTGGAAATCATGACCTGAGCCAAAGGTGGATGCTTAACTGACTGAGCCAACCAGGCACCCCAGCCAAGGCTCATTAATTTGACTTTTTCAGTGCTTCTCATGTATTTCCTCTCATTTTTTTAATAAGATTTTTTTTAAGATTTTATTTATTTGAGAGAGAGAGAGAGAGTGAGAGCTTGAGTGGGGGAGGGTCAGAGGGAGAAGCAGACTCCCTGCTGAACAGGGAACCTGACTTGGGACTCAGTCCTGGGCCTCCAGGATCATGACCTGAGCTGAAGGCAGTTGCTCAACCAGCTGAGCCACACAGGCACCCCCGTCTTCCCTCTATTTTAATTTCTGCTGCAACATATATTTATTCATTCATTTAACAAATACTTGTTGAATTTCCACATATGCTAGGACTTTCCCCTAAGAAGTTAGAATTATATGATTTCTACAGTATAGCAGAGTACTCAAAAATGGTAAGACCCGGGGCGCCTGGGTAGCTCAGTGGGTTAAGCCGCTGCCTTCGGCTCAGGTCATGATCTCGGGGTCCCGGGATCGAGTCCCGCATCGGGCTCTCTGCTCAACAGGGAGCCTGCTTCCTCTTCTCTCTCTCTCTGCCTCTCTGCCTACTTGTGATCTCTGTCTGTCAAATAAATAAATAAAATCTTTAAAAAAAAAAAATGGTAAGACCCAATAAATACTTGTAAAATGACTCACTGAGTGAATATATTAGGTTGAACCATGTGAAACTGTAATTTTTTAAGGTCAAAGTAGTTAAATGTCAGTAATTTCCTATGTTCAACAAGTATACTGCTATTAAGAGTCATACTAATATGCAGAGAAGGGGCGCCTGGGTGGCTCAGTGGGTTAAGCCGCTGCCTTCGGCTCAGGTCATGATCTCAGGGTCCTGGGATCGAGTCCCGCATCGGGCTCTCTGCTCAGCGGAGAGCCTGCTTCCCTCTCTCTCTCTCTGCCTGCCTCTCCATCTACATGTGATTTCTCTCTGTCAAATAAATAAATAAAATCTTTAAAAAAAAAATAATAATATGCAGAGAAATACATATTAAGTTATTCCTACTATTGTTAATGTTAACAGTAATATTATTAATGTTGTATATAATTTCTTTCATTAAACTATAAAAGTTGACTTTTCTCTCCTTTGCCTACCAGGAAACACGAAACTATCCAGAATCATATCCACAACTGCCAAGGGATGAAACAGTGGAGAACCCTCATCTCCAGAAGCACATTCTGGAATTAGCATCCATTCTGGATGTTCGAAACGTGTTCCTCGAGAGTACCATAGATGACTATTAAAACAAAATCCTCTTGTTGAAACAATTTTTCATTTGCCACAGATTTTACATGGTGCAGTTTTCTAATGTGATGACCAGGACACATAGTGGTGTTACTTAGTTTTAATTTTTTAATTTAAGGCCACCATTTTAAAAACAAACTGAAAAAATTGTTCAAACTTTTAGGGTAACTGTTTTAAAATACAGTCTTTCAAGTCTTTTAAAAAACTCAATTAATCTTGGAATTTTTACTTTTTGGTTTTGAGGTATGGCTACTTACCTCCAACATCTGTCCCTACACACAAATAGTCACTGTTCTCACCCTCAGAAGAGTAAATCATTTATTTTTATATAATGAGAAAAATCCAGCTCTTATACTTGGACCTTAAATGTGTGGATTTTAAAAAAAAAATGTGTGGATTTAGAAAATTTATCATTGTTCACAAAGATGAAACTAGCCAGCATGGACTATTAAAAATCAAGAACAGGCTTTCCATAATATTTCTTTTCATTCCAACATAGTAGGTAGACAAATGTGTGATCCTTTGAAGCATAATCAAGACATTTTTTTTTAATTACTTAACTCATTAAATACTGTCATAATTTCAGAAACTGTATAGGATTGATTTGCATTTGAAAGTTAAATCTTTAATTGAAGTCTTAAGATGATAAATATCACTTGGAATGTGTGAGCCCTGTGTTATCATGAGATACACTTGCATATTTTGCTTTCTTTATAATCTGAATGCTGGAAATGAAAAAAAAAAAAAGACTTTTAAGTATTTCGGTCAAAAAATCAGATTGTTGGTTTCATAATACAATGTTTCCACAAGGAATTCTATTTAAACTCTTAATTCATGATATCAAGTTTGAAGACTATCCAGATTGAAGGCTGTGGCATATAGTACAGAGATTGTAATCTTTTTGCCTAGTTCACGTTTATGAGACGTCAAAGTCAGAGATGTTATTAATTTTAGTCAGGGGTAACTGAATTGTTATTTAACCTGAAATGGAAGTAACTTTTGCATTGACAATTTGGAAATAAGATCTTTTTAACTCCTTATATTTAACATTTTATATTCATGCACAAGTTTTTTTTATTATTTTAAATAGGACTCCGTATATAATACAAAGTTTTTTGTGTTTTTCTTCTCTGTCATCCGCTTCATAATTTCATAAGCATTTGTTATGATGCTTTGGGTTTTTCCCTCTTCTTTAGACTCCAAGGCATTCAAGTTCAGAAATCTATGAACCGAAAGCCCTTCTACCTAATACTCTGTACAGGCTCACATTCTACCTCTGGTGGTCCCAGGGGAAATAAGGTGATTGCTTTTGGTGCCTCTTTCCTGTGTCCATAGGGAAGTTTTACTGTAACATTTTTACTTTGGTTTTCATTTCGGGCATAGGGTATTATTTGGGTCTAAGTTATTCATATACCTGTTCCAATTTGCTAATTTTTCATCTGAAGTCTTGAAATTACTGTTCTTGGATTTAGGGGACTTCGTGGCATTTCATTCATTCTTTTCTTCATTGTTTTTGTTTGTTCTTTTAACCATTATTTCAGAAAGCTTTAGAAGACTTGTCCTGGAGGGAGATTTTTTTTTGCCTGATGGGTTTTTTTTTTTTAATCAGATAAAGACTGCTTTTCTTTTTCTTGATATCTTTATAAACTTAATGGCTTTCCTTTCATAACCATGTTCACCTGGGTTACAGCAATAGGCTGACCTCTTGTTTCAGTCCCCTTGAATTTCTCTGCCAGTAATGTACCTGACCTCATGTATTTTCCTCTCCCCTGATGCTTAAAATAATATTTATCTTCCTGAGCTTTATTCTCACCTATTTAGTGTAAAGAACACTGGTCTGAGAACTAGGAGACCTGAGTTGTAATCCTGCCTTTCTTGGTAACTAGCTTTATGCCCTTTGACAAGTGTCTTCATGTTTCTGTTTTATTATATTCTCATCTGTAGAATGAAGGCATTAGCCCAAGGTCCCGTCCAGTTGTATGGTTCTATAATTGCAATCTTGATTTCCCGCCCCCTGCCACCTGGAAAACCAGTTCCCCTGAGTTTAGCATAGATGTTTTCTTTTCTAAGTCATATTTAATTTAACTCAAATATATCTGAGTCTCAGTTATTTAGAAGCTAATCGGGTGAAGAAATTTGAGCTTTTGTGGTTAGAAACATGTTTGTCCAAGAACAAGGGGTCTTAGAAATCACAATGTCTTAGATGATGACATTGTTCCTTGAGCTGATAGTAGTATAATTTCTTTTTGGTAGTTAAAAATCTAAAGTGAGCCAAAGCGATCTTGAATCTTTAAGAAAGGAAAACTGTGCTAGAAAATTCTAAACCATTGTTTCATTCATGCCTTCAGAATGTGCACTGAACAACTATACTCCAGATTTTGTTCCCAGACATTGAGAAAGCAAATGAATCGGACGTAAAAATCCTTGTCTTCACGAAGCTTATATTTTAGTAGGAGGAGTCAGGCCATAAGCATAATAAGAAAATTTGTTAGAGAGTTGTAAGTTGTATGAAGAAAGTTTAGAACATGGTAAGGGAAATGTTTTCATTGTTTTGGGGTGAAGAACAGTGTGTAAGTGAGTGATCAGGGTAGGCCTTATTGAGAAGACTACATTTGTGCAAATTCTTCATGTTCCTTTTTTTTTTTTTTTTTTTTTACTTTTTATTATGAACATTTTAAGCATGTGTAGCATTTAGTGAACTATCCTGTATCCATCACCAAGCTTCTTCATTTTAAGACATTACTTTAAGCAAAAACGAAGACATGTTAAAGGACAATCACTCCTGGGTATTAGCAAAGAATCTCTTTTTTCAATGCATACCACTCTTCTTTATATATCTAAAAATATTAAGCCCCTTATTTATTTAATTTTAGAATTCGTAGAAATTTAAACATTGGGACTAAAAACAAAGCAAAGCAATGGGGAAAAGCACTTCTTTGTTTTCAAATTGCACAACCTCCCCCTGGAGATTCTGATACAGTCTCTCGCCTCCCTTAAGAATCACTGCAAACAGAACAAGGTATAGGATTGCAAGAAGTTCCTTACACACAAAACAGTGTTAAGCACAATTGAATTATTTTCTCTTTGTTCACCCGTCTATTTCTGAAGTTGGTAAAGCAGCTATTTTCCCTGTTTCTCAGAAGAGAAAGCTCAGACCCCAAAACACTGTACATTTATTCATAGTGGCAGAGCTAGAACTAAAACTCACATCTCCTAACCTCAGCCCAGTCTTTCTGGTAGCTCAGGTTGCTTTCTATAATGAACAGGAAAGGAATAATTAGAAATTTCTATTTTGGCACAAAAGGTTAGGGTATTTTTAAAGTAATCAAATATTGAAACCAGGAAATCCATCAGCCCAGCAAATTTTTATTTATTAATTTTAAGAAATCCCCGAGTCAGACACTTTAACCTTTATTCCAGCCAGGATATATTTTTTGTATATGTGTGTGTGTTTTCCTCCTAGGAAGTGGTGCTCTCAAAACCCCTCAAAGCACAGAGAATTTATTGTACCCTTTATATTTTTACCAAGTTGAAGTGTTTTGAAATTATAAAAGCAAAGTGCAATCTAGTCATGACTGAAATTTTCCTGATACAGGATCTGGGTTTATTTTTTATTTACTTGTGGCTATTGCCCTTTATTTCTTCTTGTAATAGAATTCGCTGAAATAGATTAGGTGGCAGTTGTACTGAATCCCATTGAGGAAAACAGAAAAGCATCCAATCTGATTTATGTGTCAATTTGTGGTGCTTTCTTTAGCATTCTTCTCCCAAGTTTAATCTCTGACCTGTGTGACTTCGTAATTTTCTGTCTCTTAAAAGGGGTTTGGACTCAGTTGAAAGATCTTGTACTTAGTTATACATGAAGTCTTGTAATCAGCCTGATATATAGAGAATATTCCGGAGTGGAAATAGAGTAAGGTGCCAAGGGTCAGCAATCGTGGCTACTGCCAGTGATTCAGAACCACCTCCCTACCCTAAGTGAGTAAAGAGATTTGATATGAATATGAATGGTATGAATTTCCGGTGATATTTTAGATGTATGTGTTCCTGTGTGTGTTTTGAGAGTATAAAGGGTATTTACACGGAGGGCTCTTTTGTTGACCTTATTTATTTGAAAATCTTATTTTATTTGTGATCGCATGTGTATATTTTTGTGATGCTAAATGCAATCTCTGTGTATACTTCTTTTGTATATATGTACATATTTGTAAATACATTGGTATGCAGTATGTGTATATTATATACCCATACCTACTGTGGGCTGAATTTATTTGAGTTCTGTGAGGACATCATGGCGGCATTGGCCGTGCAGCTGTAATTAGTTTGTGGCTGTGTCTCATTCATGAGCCTCTATTCTGAGGGGCTTGTGTTTGGGAAAAATTGGCTAATTTGAAGTTGGAATTAGGATGTGAAAATATTAACAGAAAGCAGGATATTCTTAGCTTTAAAATCATCTGCCAATTTCCACGTAAATGGACGAGAAATTAGTGATATAAGCCTGAAAACCCTTAGTGTGAGACTGGGACACCAGCGGGTTCTTAAGGTCTGTTAGTCCTTTATTTTCTTGACCCTTAGTTGAGTAGTAGTACTGAATAGTATTTATACTGAGAACTAAGGGGCTGTGGAAAAAGTTACTTTGATCCCATTTCAAAACAGATAGGAAAATGTCCATTAAGTAGAGAAATCTGTTGGTAGTTGCCATGTCAATACCTGATACTAAGTTTTAATTTTGGAACAGTGTTTTTCACCGATGTGTCTCGTTTTATAGCTGTCTCTGTGAGGCAGGAAAAGGGGCATCAGCAGAGGAAAGCTGTATCTAGATGGGGTCAGATTTAATAAGGAACAGGAGATGATTAATCTGTATATTTGCAGCCGCTGTGATGAATTTAGTCCTGTCTTGGCGTTTCAGACTACAGATTTTTCTTATTGGAGTCGCATATCAAAGAGGAGTAGGTTCATCTGAGGAAATGCTTCTAGTGAATAAAATGCCTCCAGTTGCATTTCTTTGTCTCTATGAGACCACTTGTGTTCTGCAAATTGATGATATATTCACACATGAAATAGAATTCTTAATATTAGGTGCATGGTGTGCTATCAAGTCTGGGCCTCCGAACCTCTATCAAGGATGATGGGCGGGGGAGGATATTCTCTTAGAGGACAGTGACTATATGCAGTGCCAGTGTATGTACACAGAATATCTCAGAGTCTCAGTGTTTGGTTACTCCTGTTTCCACCTGGCACGTGTATTTGCACGGACGAGGGTAGGAGATGTATAGTAAACGCTAGAACACATTCACGAAAAAATTAAGTAGAGGTTATTTTTGCATGATAAAATATAACTGCAAAACAACTGTTTACCCCATTATTTTTCAGACGATTACATCTGTGTGATAGAATATTAAATTAGTCAGAAGTCGGTTTTACCACCCAACAAATGTTTATTTGCCTCTTCATTGTATTTTTAATAAGAAGCCAGCTATTCATTAACACCTCTCAGTTACAGTATTAAATTTTTTAAAAAGTTGTAATTGCCTTTTTTGGTAAGTAAATATGAAAATCTGGTAATGTACTGTTTCTGAAAAATCAGTGAAAATGTCCGTAGTATTTGACATTCTGTTGTTTTAGTAACCAAATCATTCATTGCCATCGGAGAGTAGCACAGCAGATGTTATGCTATTTAAAATTCATAGAACTGACTCAGGCTCAGTATGGACATTAGTTGGAGGATAGGAGCAGCAGTAAGAAGTGAGATTGACATTGTGAATATGACTTCTCTTTCCAACAGTTGCAAAGTCAATTACTTTGCAGTTAAATGAAGTAAGAATTGCTTAGAAAACCAAACCTTTCCCCCATTCTGTACTTTATTTCTGTTTGTGCTGCACCTCCCAGTCATTCTGAACACTGTGACCCCTTTACCTTACAGTAAATAAATAAATAAATAAATAAGGCAATTCATCTTGCTCAAACTAAAATTTCAGAACATGGTATTACACTGTGTTCCAGCTTCACTGAGTTTTTGAACAGAAACTTATTAAGCATGCCTTGTGTTTAAGGAAAAATAATTGATGTGTGAATGGACTCAATCACCTATTGAAGGGAAGGGTGTCAGGTTAATGTAGGGGGACATACCCTTAAATTGGGTAAAGATAAATGTATTAAATTAAGTGTAACTGACTTGTTGGTGCCATAGAAACATTTCCTTTGGAAGATTGTAAATATGAAATGTTTTCTTAAGCTAAAATTGGTATTTTTCACTTATTAGTTTGGTGTAACTTTTGAGAATTCCATTTCTGTATAATACTAATCACGGAAGCACCATTTTTTAATTTAAAAAATATTTTTTGTTAATTTCTTTCATGTTTTCTTTAACGTTATTTCTTATCAAACTACTCTAAGCAGTGTGATTTTTTTTTTAAGCAGTGTGATTTTTTAAAAACATTTGAACAGTAGATTCAGTTTTTTGCTTTTTTTTTTTTTTAAAGATTTTATTTATTTATTTGACAGAGATCACAAGTAGGCAAAGAGGCAGGTGTGGTGGGAGGGGGGAAGCAGGCTCTCCCCGGGCAGAGAGCCTGATGCAGGCCTCCATCCCAGGACCTGAGACCATGACCAGAGCCAAAGGCAGAGGCTTAACCCACTGAGCCACCCAGGCGCCCCTAGATTCAATTTTTTAATAGTAAGAAGTACATTTTGTTAATTCTGCAATCCAGATTCACTTAAGCCTGAATTTGGTCATAAAACATACTACTTATTAAGAATATTTTCCTATTTTGGTGAACATTTCCAGTCTATATCCCAAGACAATCATCTTTTTAGGTGTAGTATTGTTTATTAAGACATTGGTAATTTCAGGGTTCAGAGTTCTACACTTAATGATAGGCTTACGGAATGAAAGTTAATAGAGTGATTCTATTATATTCAGAATGAGATAGGGAATTATAGCTAGCTTTCCAATAGGTCTGCAGTAAGCACTACTTAAATTTTTATATCACTAGCATTATTTTCTCTTTTTAAGCTATTGTGAATATCCAGTTGTCTGTGATGAAAATTAGGATTTGTGAACATTAAAATTGGACCCCTAAGTTTTCTCAAACATCAAATCAGTATGATAAACCATTATAAATTGTGAAATGATAATATATGATAATCCCAAGTAAATACTTACAAACTATAGAAAAATAACCACTGCATTTTAAAAATTTTTATTCCTTCCCTCCTTTGCATGTTATGATTTTTTCCTAAATTGTGTGTTGTGATGTACTAAAAATCTGCAGGAAAACAATTGCTTAGAATGTTAGAGGATAATAAGAATTTTTATTATTTCCTGAAGAATGAGGGGTTTGGTTTTGTTTTGTTGGTTTTTTTTTTTTTTTTTTTTAGCTCTTGGCTATCTTATTAAAAATAACTTTTAATGGTCAGTAAAATATTGTAGGACTTCATGTTCATACTTTTTATAGTTATCTGGATACATTCCTTTTGCCACATAGACCATATGGCTAGTTCTACAATGATTTGTTTCTTTTTAATAAACCTTGCTGTTCAACAATCAATTGAGTCTTACATTTTAGAGACTTCTTCCAGTTGAGGTGGATAGAACTTAGATAATAGGAAAGGCAGATACAATGTCCTAACATTTTCACAGTAGAGCTTATAAGTGAAGGAAATTATCCAAATAGGTTATCTTCATTGTGTAGCACCAGTACCAATAGTAATTTGAATCAGAGGAAGCAGTTATAAATCATTTCTTACTTTGCTCTAAAGATTATTGTCATTTCAGGCCACATTATTATATTCTCTGGGGAATTTCCATTGTAAGGTTGAATATCCTTTTTCTTTATTCACATCATCACTAAAGCTAATCACATAGGACTTAAAATAAGTTTGATCTTTCTCCCTGAAAATAATGGTGAACCTATTGTCTATATTATGGATATTAGACATAAATGCACTTGTTTCAATCATAGCAGAAATTACATTTGGAGAATACAATTACTTGATTTTGTAGTGGTGTGAAATACTTTTTAAAAGTTGTGCTCGTCTGTAACTGAAATGTTATAGAATTGTAACACTATAGGGATTATAGAGTTATATTTATTAGCTCTCCTCAAGAGATTGAAGCACAATAATTTTCATGTAACAGTTCTTATCCAAGTGCTGCTAATCTGTGTGCAAATAATGAAGCTATTTGGTTGCCTATCTAGCTATTCACAAATCACTGTAATCCTTGAAACTTTGTCTTGTTGCTCATTTGTACTAAATTTGGGGTATTGTGGGTTAATATTTTAGATCAAAATCTGTCAACTCAGCTCTGTGAGACAGCAAACCATTTGGATTCATTAGTTTTATATGTGTTATCAGTAGAATAAATTTTAAAGGGGCTATTTACTACCAATAACTAAGGGGAAAATTATTTTGTCAATATCATTTGACTTCAACATTTGTGGTATTGTGAAAGTCTTACTCGTTGTGTTTCTGAATTGCTTAAGCCATACATACTCTTAAGGATGTTTTCCTGTTGTGTTCTTTTTCAGCCTTTTTCTGCTTTGTCTGTTACAGTTAATACTTCATAGATTTTAGAAACTCAGAAGTTATTGAGACGTTTTATTTTCTTGAGTTCATCACTTTTGACTCTTGTATGATATGTGATTTGTCATAAAGGATAGCAAGCCTTTCACTACTTCACTAAATGAATTTCAGAGTAAACACTGTGATTCCACAGGTGGATTCTGTAGGCCCTTCTTTCCAATGTTTTCTTCTGTTATGGTGCCTGCCACCTTAAGGGCACTTAAATGGTAGAGGATGGAAAGTTAAACGTTGTTTTGATGTTTATTGAATAACAAGATTACAGAACATTTGATTTTTGTTGTCCGTGTATTGAAAACATTTTTGCATTGATAAATGTTCTCTAGGAATGTGACTACATTCATCAGGTGTGAACTCTTGTAAATGAATTTTGTATCTTGAATCCACGTGTATATTAAGTGTATCATCAATATAAAAATAAACATTATTTGCTTAAGGTTTCTGGCACTTCTTCAGAATTGTTGACAACATACGTGCTAAACTGTTAGGGTTTGCTTCTTTCAGAACATACCTCAGACACTTAGGACTGTCTTGGGGTCGTAGCTTCTATGCTTATTCTTCTGGTTGGTAAGTTTCTTCTGAGTCCTGGTCTTGGTTTTTCCCTGCCTTGCTCGAAGTGGTCAAAAGTTCACACGCGGAGGGAGGATTGTTTGGCGGGGATGGAAGCTGCTGACCCTCTGGTCGTTTGGGGGTTTTCAAATGTGCGATTTCAATGTGGAATGTCTGACTTGTTTGGCATCGAGGAGTCCAGACACCCGACGCAGGCTAATTTGCAGTGTAACTTTGAACGGGGCAGTTACCTCTCGAGTTTGTTCAACTGTCAAAAGTTGGAGGACCATGAGTAGATAATGAGATGAATGTGGTGGGCTGCTATCAGCTTCTTATTTTGAAATGCAGTATATCGGAGTGTATGATATGAGTATGATTCTGGAAACTTTGCTTTCAATGGTACATTATGTGGTACATTATGTATTACATAGATATAAAACGTATAACCTGCAGTTGGTCATAGGCACAAGAGTTTAAAAAAACTAGTCACAAAGCGCGAAGACCTAGTTGTACTTTCCAAAGCCACAGGCTTCTGTGTGAGGAGGGAGGCACGGACTCGCAGTGATCACCTGCTATGCCGTGGCCAGGCGGTTGGGCAGGGCGCAGTGGGATTGGGATGCGGGGAGCGGAACGGAAACTCCCTCTCAGTTCCGCGCAGCAGTGGCCTTAGGATTCAAAGCCCCACAACACGCGCTGGCCCCGCGGCACCAACTGGGTGCTTTTCCCTTCGGCCACAAGGCTCCTCCCACTTCCCCGCTACGCACCGCCCCCTTAGAAAGAAAAAAAAAAGAACAATAAAGGCTTATGGCCACCCTGTCACCATCCACGGGTCGGGCCGCTGGGTGACGTGGCGGGCCGGCCTTAGGGAGCACCCAGGCTAGCGCCCGCGCCCTCCAGCGGTTCCGGCCCAACCGCAGCCCGGATGTCGCCGTCGACCGCTGAGACCGCGCGCGGGCGCATGCGCGTGGCAGGCCCGCCCCGCGCGCAGCCACTTCCGGCGCGCTGGTGGAGGTGCGGTTCCGGGTCGCTGCTCTGCTCGCCGGCCGGTCGTGGGGGCTGGTGACGCGGGCCGGTGTTCACGAGAGGTCCCGGAGGCGGGGCTCTGCCAGCTGCCCAGAGAGCGGCAGGTGCGCGGGCGGGGGCCGGAGATGCCAGGAGGCCCCTCTTTCTCCCGGTGGCCTCGGTCTGCCCCAGAGCGGCCCGGACGGGGTTGCCCAAGACCCAAGGCGGGGGGCGGTACCGGGATGCTGAAAGGGCGGGGGTGGGGGCAGAGGGGCTGCCCGGCCGTGGAGTCTGGAGCCTAGGGTGTCAGGATCCCCCCCGCCACCAGCGACCTTGGACAAGTCATTCCTCCTTTCTGGGTCTCAGTTTCCTTGCTGTCAGATGGGAGAGACGTTGAGTCCCTCTCTCTTCCTTGACAGTCCAAACGCGGGCGGTTCTAGAAGGAGCGTGAGTTGAGTGGGATCCAGACTGGCGTGGCAGGTACCTGCCTATCCCTGGGCGTTAGGCTGTTGTTTTTTACCCAGTTTAGCCATTCTTTTTCTCGGCGACGTTCTTAGTGCGAGTCAAGGCTCTGTGACTAGACTGCCCGGATCTCGCCAGGTAAACAAACAATGTGCGACTGTCAGAATCAACTGAGAAATAAATACTGGCCCTAGGAAACCGGAATCGCATTCAAGTTGTTTTTGCTCGAGTCTCCCAAGGTGAAGTAAATTTAGGCACCAATGAGAGATCCTGTTCTTTGTGCCTGTTAGTGAAGCTCCAGGTAGATCACAAACGCAAAGGAGAAGGTGTCCCACTGAGGACTGTGGCAGTGATAGATTCTTTCCTCTGTCTTCTGGTTAATTCTCCCTTTATCCTCTTCCATTTCCCCCAAACATTTTGGCCTTACACTTGAAAGGAAATACCCAGTGCATTTTATCTTTGTTTTCATGCAGGACAGAATGCTTTGACCTCCAAGCTGTTTTAAATCTGGTAGATAAGCCAGGTGAGTAGGTGGTTTACAGACATTGGAGAATTGTACAGATTTACATGGATAATCTGAAGTGGTAAGAAGTCTTTCGTAGATCTCAGAGCAGAACCTAGGTGTCCTCCACAGAACATGGAAAGTTAAGGTTGGAACCAGAATATTGGTGTTTCATACAACACTGGGAGGAAAAGAAGGTTGAATCTCATGTTGATTATCATGTAAAACATTCTGAATACGAAACTGAGTTCAGGTCATTTTAATCACTCTTAAAGAGAACCATACAGAATTTCTAGGAAATGTTTAAGGGTATCTGATGCTTATAGAGGATAGATGTCTGGCTTGCCTGTTTTTTCTAGGTTGTCAGCTTTTTCTCGTCAAGAGCTGATGGCAAACCATCCTCGAACATTGGAATGTTATACCTTTATCCCCATATTGAGTACATATTTTGTCTTCATCTTAAAAAAAAAAAAAGTAAACTGTAGTTAATATTGGGGGGAGAATTTCCAACCATTATGTGACATTAACATGTACCCTGGGCAGTTTTACTATATGTGTTATATGCCACAGCCAACGTGGCATAATAAAGAAAGAGTAAGGACTTGTGAGTCAGAGTCCTGGGTTCAAATACCAGCCCTGCCACTTAAGGACACACTCTTTGGCAGATTACCTCATCTCCTCAAGCCTGGATTTCCTTATCTGTTTATGCACGTGAAACACCTGAGTGCTTTTTAAATGTTTAGCAGTGTGTCCTGTTAAATGTCCACGTAAAATTATGAAACTTAATTTTGAAACCTGAAGCTTAAAAAGCAACTCAGTTCTGAAATCTCTCCTGTGTTTAACTTAGCTCTCTTTCGTCTGATTTATAGATACTGTTCTGTAAGCCCTTGGCCCACACTGAAGTGGGAATACAGTTTTCTTGGATGACTGGAACTTTCTAGGCACCAGTCTCTGAAGTCCTGCTTGCTGGCCAAAGGACTAGAATACTGGGGTGGTTCACTAGCTGGTCACCCGTGCAGGATAACCACACAGCAAAAATGTTTGCAAAACTGAAGAAGAAAATTGCAGAAGAGACAGCTGTGTCTCAGAGGCCAGGGGGCGCTACTAGGATACCACGGTCAGTGAGCAAGGAATCGGTTGCCTCTATGGGAGCTGACTCGGGAGATGACTTTGTAAGTATCTTTTCTAATTTTTAATATTTGGTACACTCTTGATATATTTTTAAAATAGTATTTCAAAGAGACTTTCCCATAAGTATTTTCTTTTAAAATTGAAAGATTAGTTGGGGTTTATATCTGATTCTTCCTACTGTAAGGTGCTTTTCTGTTTTTTCCTGTTATTTCAGAGTCCCTTTTCATATTCTCTACATTGTCCTGTTACACTCTTTTTATACTTTATGCATTTTCTTTTATATTTCGTTTCTCCAAAAAGCCTTGGCTTATTATCTCTGCAGACAAATATACTTTAAGTCATTGTTGCCTAACATGGTCTGTGAGTTATGGTGTGGAATTAGAGTACTCTATTTTACTAGGAAAGTTGATGAGAAGAAGACACCCCTGCACTATGTCCCTTATTTGTAAAGGACCTTTGTGTTTGGAAAGATTTAAGAACAATGAAGATGCTGTTGTGTTAGGTAGATCTCATGCCTTAGGATTAAAAGTGTGTCTTTGGCATATGACGGGATCCTCTCAAAGTCAGTTATCTTTTTTAAAAAAATTACAATATTTGGTGTATGTAAAAGAATGTATGTAATGTAACTGTTAAGTATAAAGCATAAAAATAAAATGAATGCTTGTTAATGGGTCACCTATCCAAAGAACTAAAACATTGTGGATACTGTTGAAGGCACTTGTATGCTCCTTCCCAGTTCACTTTCTTCCTCCCTGCCCTCCAGATAACCCCATCCTAAATTTTGTGTTTATCATTCTCTTGATTTTTAAAATAGCCTCCCAGATATGTATATATTTATAAACAATTTGTTGTTTAGTGTTGCTTATTTGTGAACTTTATAAAAATGGTATTCCATAGTATTCTTGAACTTTTTTTTTTTAATTCACCATGTTTCTAGAATGCATCTGTGTTCCATGAAGCTGTGATTCATTTACTTTTACTGCTGTGTAAGATTCCAGCATTTGACAAGGCCACAATTTATCTCTGTCTTTTCCTGATGATAGACAATTGAGTTGTTTCCAGGGTCAGATGAGTCTTCTTCCTCCTTTCTTCTGCTACCTGTCCTGGGTCAAATTACATGGCAGAAGCTCTTAGGTTATTGGGATGGAACAATAAGATTACCTGATATCATTGGCTGCTATATTTAACGGGAAATGTAATGCACATTTGATCCCCAGGCTGAAGGATATAGTTTCAATGCTGAGTTCTGTGGCAGAAATACCTGCTTTGCCTTCATGATGACATGCTAAATGAAGTCTGTCATCTTGAAAGTATTCCAGATATAGAAACTGGCCTGAATTCAAAGTATTTTCCATTGAGACTGCTGAAGTAATCTACTTGAACTTACCGTCTCTACATTCTGATCTTCACGCCCTATCTCCAAACCTGTATATCCCACTGCATATATTTCTCCAACCAAATGCTCTTCCTCTAGTGTCTCAAATTCTAAAATGAACAACACTGAATTATTTAACTCCATCTTCAAATGGGTATCTCCATTCCCCCAAGTCACCAGCAAGAAATTTCAGAAGCATTTTAGATTCTTCCCTCCATTTTTTTGGTGTCCAGTCAACAAGTATTTTGGTTTTCCATCTTCTAAATGTCTCAGACTTGCTCTCTTTACTCCATTGCCAGGAGTTCATTTACTTCCATTTTATTTCAAGCTGTCTTTTGTTTTTGGACAACTGTTGTAGTCTCTCTGGGCTCCTTGCCTCTAATAACTCCCCAAAGCAGATGTATTCTTGTCTCTTTAATGCCTGAAACTCCTCAGTGGTTTCCCTATCACCTTCAAGATGAAGTTCAAATTCATACATAGTACAGTGGTAAACTCTCATGGCCTTGGCACAGCTTCCCTGTCCAACCTCATCTCACTCTACTTTGCTAGACCCTGTGCTCCATCCACGCTGAACCTATTGCATTTCTGGAATGTGTTATATTCCTTCATGCCCACAGCTTTTTGCACTTGTCTCCTGTCTCTGAAATGTCTCATCTCTTCCTTTTGCTCCTGAGTTCTTCTAACAGGCTTTGAGCTTCCTTCAAGACCCCACTTACATGTTACTTTCAGGAAGCCCCCTTGACCTGACCTGCCCTTGTCATCCCCTCTACTCCTTACCCCTCCTGGCCAAGTTTGGTCCCTTATCTCCTCCTGACCTCTGTAATAGCACCTGTTTACACTGCATTGTTGGTGGTTTGCTTGTCTGTCTCACTAAACTGGGAGGCGTATGAAAGGCAGTAAAGAGTAGTAGTTGGGAACTCAGGTCAGGTTAAGGAGTCAGACCTAGATTCGATTCCTAACTTCATTGTTACTGTATGACTTGGGGCAAGTTCCTTTCCTATGCCTTAGTTCCCACATCTGTAAAATAGGAACTATACTTGTCTTATTAAAGCATGGGTCTCAGGTCCCCAATGTTCATCCTGAGGTTCGATTATTTAAGAGGACTCAGCGTGGTTTTACTTACTGCTGTCACTTATTATAGTGAAAGAATACAAAGCATAATCAGCAAGAGGAAAAGATGCATGAGGCAAAGCCTGGAGAAAACCAGGTGCAAGCTTCTAAAAGTCCTCTCCCCCTGGAGTTACATAGGACATGCTTAATTCCCCCAGAAAAAATTGTGACAGCACATGTAAAATGTTGTCTTCCAGGGAAACTCCTTGGAGACTCAGTGCCCAGGGATTTTATTGGGGCTCTTCACATAGGCACCGTCTGCCAAGCATTTACCAAAATTCCAGACCCCTGGAAGGAAAACAGGTGTTCAGCATAAACCATATTTTTGTACACAAACAGATTAGATACCGTGAACCTTTCTTATCAATAATAGTGGGAACCCTTTAAAGTCTAAGTTCCCATAGTTAAGCCCCAGGGCTGGCCTTACAGACAGACCTTGCTAAGAATCGTGATTGCAGGCCTGCAATGTTACCTCTTCTGCCTAATAAATAAAACATTTTGCATAGTGCCTGGCTCTTTAACAGGCATTTCATAATAGTAGCTGCTTCTCCTGCTGTTTTAGGTTGGGGACTCTGTTTCACCACTGTTCCCAGTGCTTAGCACAGCTGAAAAGCAGATGTCTTACTAACAGTAATAATCATAACTTCTAATATAGATAAGTATTGAAACTAATTATGTGCTATTCTGTGTTTTAGGGAGTTGACAAGTGTTGATTTATTTAATCCTCATCACAGCTGTGTGAGATTGATCATGTTTGTTGTCATAGTTTACTTATGATGAAATCAGTGCACAGAGAAGGTGACTAATGGGCCCAAGTTCTTATTTTCTAAGTGGTGAGGATGGAACTTTAACCCAGGTCCTCCACCTCCAGAGACTGCCTCTTATGTATAAACTAAACCAAGTCTAAATAAATGTTGGACTGGACAAGTGTCTAGATACATAAGTGAATATTTAAAGTGAATTTTGGGGGGACCTGGATGACTCAGTCATTAAGCATCTGCCTTTGGCTGGGGACATTATCCCCGGGTCCTGGGATCAAGGATCAAGCCCCACGTTGGGCTGTCTGCTCAGTGGGAAGCCTGCCTCTCTCTCTCCCACTCCCCCTGCTTGTGTTCCCCCTCTTGCTGTGTCTCTGACAAGTAAATAAAATCTTTAAAAAAATAAAAAATAAAGTGAATTTTCAACCACCTTTAAAGATACTTTGGGTATTAGATGGGGAAACATGACTAAAGACTAGATATTGGATAAAAATTTTTTAGGTGTGATAATGGTATTGTGGTTATAAAGGAAAATGACCTCATATTTGGGAAATGTTTATCAAAGTATTTAAGGCAAAATGTCATATCTGTTATTTATAGTACTTCAGTAAAATAATAAAGCAAATAGGGGAAAACATCAGCAATTATTAAAGTAGATGGAGAACGTTAATTAAACCATTCTCCCTACTCTTCTGTATTTTTAAAAATTTTATAATCCAAAAAAAAGATAAATAAGTTACTTGTTAGCAATAGTAAGCAGTGCCCAAAGTAATAGTAGTATCCAGACATTTTAAAATAGATTGTTGTGGGGACATCTGGGTGGCTCAGTTAAGCATCTGCCTTCAGCTCAGGGGATGATCTCAAGGTCTTGGGATTGAGCCCAAGGCCAAGCCCAAGGCTTCCTGCTCAGCAGGGAGTCCACTTCTCCCTCTCCCTCTGCCACTCCCTCTGCTTGTGCTCACTCACTCACTCACTCACTACCTCTCTCAAAGAAAATCTTTAAAAATTTTTTTTAAAATAAAGTAGATTGTTGAGGAAAATTGATGTTTAATTAATATGTTGATTATTGAACCCATGTTTTTTTTTTGAGAGATGTCCATTTTATTAAGGAAAACTTAAAATGAATCCGTATTATCTGGTAAAGTCTTTGATGCATTTAGACGGAAACTTTATCAATGTCAGTGATCAGTTCTTCACCAGCCTTTGACCCCTCGTTAAAGAACCTTCTGACCTTTTCTGCCAGGACTTTACCTTTGGAAAAATAAAATGATTTTCTTTTTTCTTTTTTAAGATTTTATTTATTTACTTGTTAGAGCACAAGCAGGGGAGCGGCAGGCAGAGGTAGAGGAAGGAGGAGGCTCCCCACCAAGCAAGGAGCCCGATGTGGGACTCGATCCCCGGGCCCTGGGATGACAGCCTGAGCTGAAGGCAGCAGCTTAACGGACTGAGCCACTGAGGCTGATTTTCTTATTACTGAAAATATATTCTTTGTATCATGTACTTGGTGTGATATGACCATAATGGATTTGTTTGCCATTATTTATTCTAATACTGTGTGTATACACACACACACACACACACAGTCCGTTTAGCATCTCCTACCTTTTCCACGTTGTAGAAGGGGATAGTGTTGCTCCTATTTCACAGGTAGAGAAGCTAGGACCTAGGTATGTTAAGAAGCTCTTCAGTGATCACATTTAAAGTATACTGAAAGCTGAAACAAGAGTTGTTGCTTTCCCATCCAGTATTGGGGTCGTCTCACATTGCTGAAAACCCATGTATGAATGTGGCCTCTTGTCTGTATTTCCACAGGCTTCCGATGGAAGCAGCTCCAGAGAAGATCTTTCATCCCAGCTCTTGAGAAGGAATGAACAGATCCGGAAACTTGAAGCCAGACTTTCTGGTATGTCTAAGACTTCATAAAAAGCAAGCAAAGAACACTCTCCTTGGCTGACCCTCTGTCTATGTCAAATAACGATATAGTGTCACCTTATGGTGATAGTGCTATATATTGACGTATTTCTTAGTCAAAATGGAGCAATTTGTGCCCTTTTGGTTCCCTCCTTTTGTTAGTGTACTGAAGACTGTAAACTCAAAAAGAATAAGTTGGGTTTTTCTGCTCCTGAGGTTTCTAGCCATGGATATAAAAGGTATTAAAAGTATACGTAGATGACATTTGACGATCTTCCACCTGTTAGCATAGCTGTCAGGGTAGGGGATAGTACTTACAGGGAATGGCCAACAGATGGATTCTTCAGCACTAGAGTGGCTACGTTGCCACTTGCTACAGCTGCATATCACTTGTGTAAGTGTCCTGGGTCTTTAGACCACTTTCCAGTGATACTCAACACCTGTATAGAAGCTGTAACTCTCATTATGTCTTTTGTGTGCAGTTTACAATTCACACAACTTCCATTATATCCTTGCCTGAGCAGGGCATGTTTGTGATAGAGTTGTGAGTTTCTTATTTTGGTTTCTGCCAGCGGATACATTTTGAAAGTTTCATCCTGTGAAGTGGTCAATGGCTTCTGTGTTTCTTTTTGTCCCTTGGCCTTATGCACATTTATTGGAGTGAAAGCAGTAGACTACAAAACTCTCCAAATTGTATACAAATACTTGTGTTTGTGAGGTTATCAAAGGTCCGTAGTCTAGCTCCCAGCTCCCGGTTGGTGCGCTATCTCCTTTTATCCTCACTGTAGCCTTACTAGGCTTAGCGAGGTTAAGGTCACCGAAGCAGTAAGTGGTGGAGCTCGGATCCAAACCCACATTTGCTTGCTAGAGTCCGTACTCTTAACTATAGTCTTCTTTAAATTCAGTTGTTAAATCCAATTATACCTACTTGTAACTAACATCAGGAACAGAGGTGAAATAACTTTACTTTTGTTTAATGTTGGGGAGAAAGCTACATGCCTTCCCTGACATAGAGACGGAAGAATTATTTGGGCTTGACTAAAATTAGGGAAGGGAGAGGGCAGAGAAAGGATACTTAGAAAGCCCAGTTGTGTCCTAGGTATCTTCCTCCAAGTTTCATATGAAAAACAGCAGCAGCAGGTACCTCTTCCTGAACCTCTTACTGAAGCGTGTCCGCTGCTTCTGGCATAGGAAAACACCTAATTTGTTATCTAATTAGGACACAGAAAGCAGTTTACTAAGTGCGTTTGAGGCCATTGTAATTAATACCATCATTTGCTAAGTAATGAAACTAATATTTGGGATCAATAATTTGCTTATGGTCTCTCAGCTACAGACTGACAGCTGGGATTTGGCCCAAGCCTGCCTACTTTTCCACTGCATCATACTATCTTTGGCCACCCAGATAATTAATTCTGACTTTCACCTTTAATTTGGCATAGGAAGCTCAGTTCCCATATAGAAAGGAAGCTGACTTTTCTAGAAAATAAAGTACTTTGAAGGTAAAGACCATCCTGTGGTAAGGTGTTTGCTATTGTCCCAACCACTGTTAACACAGCTGTATGAACTGTGAGCTGTTCAGTGAGTTCCTTTCACCCTGTCCTATCGCTAATACTGGAAGGGGAAGTGAAAACGGAGGTTTGAAATTAACGAGCAGGGCGTTTCTGATGATCAGACCAGGCCCACTTCTTGCTCTCTATCCAGGCTAAACAGACCTGCCTGTTTGTATTCACCATTTACACCGTGGATGGTTTGTACTATACCTGTTTGCTTGTGTTGTTCATTGTTAATGGGAGGCTGTCTGCCTAGCTTTCCTTAACAGCAATGGTTTTCGGGTTGAGAAAATCATCATCACTTTCACTCATTTTTTTGTTTAATTAACTTCCTTTCCTGATGTTTGTCCATTCCTGGTATGTGCGTCACCCTCCTCACCCAAGACTATGCTGAACAGGTCCGAAACTTGCAGAAGATAAAAGAGAAGCTTGAAATTGCATTAGAAAAACACCAGGATTGTACGTATTTTTTTCCTGCTTTTTTTCAATCTTTTCAGGGTTTAGTTTTTGGTTTTTTTTAATGAAACCATAGTGTATTGGCTAAGTTTGTCCATCATAGTTCAAATCTTTTTAAGTGTACTTCTTAATCAGAGTGGTAAAACATTTGTCTGATATTTATAAGCATACAATTCTGTTGATGTTGTGTTACGGGCATGCTTCTTAGGAGAAGGTCATTATGTGTACTAGCTTGTCTTCATCCGGTTTTCCAGTTTATTGGCTGCCCTTTGATGTTAGTAAAATCATGTTCCTGGCCCTTAAGCCTAGATTAGGAGCCTTGTTCTAGCCGTAGCTTCATGCTGCTGTATTCAGAATGGGGGGAAATTTTTGGCTGTCATCACTTCTCCAGCAATAGAACATACATTTTATTTGGTCTGTCCTAATTCATATATTCTCCTTTGGATTCAATCCAAGAAAGATGCTAAAGAAGTTTTCTGTTGACATATACTTAAAAAATTTTAAAGGAAAACGAAGTGAAAGAAAGGTTTTTTGTTTTGCATAGTTTTGAATTTTATTTTTAATTCTGATAAAGTATGCTAGTAACCATCACTTAGCAACAGCGTTAGCCTCTTCTAGCAACCTACCTACTATCATTGTACTGTTGAAAAAGTTACCTTTTGGCATCTTCCTAAATGTATATACTTGCTTATTACCAAAATAGAACAAGAGAAAGCAAAAAAACAGCTATGCTCTAATGCTAAGCCCAAAAGATTCTGGGATAATGTTGAGACGGATCAGGTTTTTCCCAGTCTCATTATCCACTTACTTGACCTTGATCTTTTTTGTTAGGTTACAGTTGTAAAATAATCACATGGGCTGTTTGTCATGCCGTTTCTGAAATATTGCCATATCTCAAATAGAGCCTCTTTGTTAACAGCTTCCATGCGGAAATTTCAAGAGCAGAATGAGACATTCCAAGCCAACAGAGCCAAAATGGCAGAAGGACTGGCTTTGGCATTAGCCAGAAAGGACCAGGTATTTTATATGTGACGCCCAAGACTGGTGGAAAGATTTCACTTAGTGACGTGATTTCAAAAATCATGACGTAAACCTGGTAGAAAATATCTGCAGCCTAGGAGAAAAGGAATGCTCTGTAATTTACATTTGTAATCGTGAGATGCATCCAGAATAGAGAATATCATTCTGTCATTCTGTGTAACTTTGTGACAGGGAGAAGGGAAATGATGTGTTCTATCTGGTGGCATATCCCAAAAGAAGGGAAATGGTCTCTGTCCTCTAAAAACCTGTGTTAAGGCCTAGACCCCTAAACCCCAAACATTTGCCTCTTAGAGTAGAGAATGCTCTCAAGCCCAGCTTCTATGATGTACATAGTTCTTACGGTCTGTTTCCTAGTGTCTTTAACCCCAGTGAGTTAGACAAAAGAACTCCTGTAATCTCACTAGAACCATCCATTGATAGATGCTGAATGAATAACAGTAAGAAAGGAAAATAGTACTATTACCACCTATTACAGTAATTATGAAGTAAATATTTCTTTCGATGGCATTTTAAATTTAAGAAAAACATCAAGATATTATACTAGTAATCTTGATTTATTAAGACAGGATCAATTTATTATGTTTCACTTAAGAATATATATATAATTCATCTATAGTTGGTGAGTTGGTTGGTTTTAAAGTGAGTATTTTAAAGGGAGTATTAGGACATTTGCTAGCCAGAAAAAGACATTATTCACCAATACCTATTAGATAACTATGGTGTAAATGTACATAAATGATGATATCATCTAAAATTGGTGAATTTTGATTGTAGGCACTTGGAATATGGCTTTTTGTACCGATGGTTATTTTTCCTCCTGTGATTTGTGAATAAGGGGAATCATATACCAGATGGCATAAAGCATATTGGTAAAATCAAGATAAGAAGGAAAATAATTATCAGGGGCTGGCGAGGGTGGTCCCTTTTACCTTCATTAAATTAGTTTCTAAATATCAATTATAGTTACCAACTCAGCTGCCCCAGCTACCCACTCCCAAGAGATAATAATAGTATTCATGGAAAAACACTCAGGAATAAAGTGAAAAGCTGCATCAGAACACCACACTACAACTTTGTTGGGTGCTCTGCTTCGTAAAAATCTGCAGGTTTATATGTGTGTTCTAGAAGTTTCTATAAAATTCATTTTCTTCTCCTTTTAGGACTCTTGGTTCTCTTAATACTAAGCCAACTTTATGGGGTTTTTTTATTTGCTGTTTTGATTGGTTGCTTGCTTGCTTTGCAGGGGAGTTAGGTTGTTTTGTTTTCTGAAAACCTTATGTTACTGATACTCTTTCCTGGAAACTGTACCTTTTTGTTGTTTTATTTTAGGAATGGTCAGAAAAAATGGATCAGCTTGAAAAGGTTAGTTCATCTTTTATTTTTATCTCAGTATGAATGTTGGCCTCTCCTCAGGACTTGGAAAATGGCTTTTCCGGTACCCAGTGTACAGATCACTCTACCACCTCTTAGACTTGGGGTGCTGGTTGAGTTGACACTGACTTGAAAAGCTCATGGCTGCCCTTGCTTGAGGGCATGCTGGATGTCTTTGGTTTGCCCCTCCCACTGTCCTCTCCTCCCTTATCTTACCTTTCTCCATGTCCCTGGAGGCTGACGGAAACTGCGGCAGCCAGGCTCCATTGCCCTCTGGTTTCCAACTGGGTTCTGCCAGTGGGGGAACTCCAAAGGAATTGTGGGTGGCCGGGATTTATTCCTCCAGCCTTCTCCATGTGGGGTCCCTTCAGGTTATTTGTATCCCATGGCCAAAGGTCACAGCTTTAGTTGGATATTCCTGGGTCTCTTGTAACCTCTACATTCCCTTTGTCCCTTCCTGCCCAACTGTTACGAGCACATTAGCTTTGTGCTTTCTTACTCACCCACAGCTTTCAAAAGTCCCTTTATTAAACTCTTCTCAAAATACCCAATTTGAGACTGCCATCTGTTTCCTGCTGGGGCCCTAATTGGCACTGTGGTAATGTTAGGAATACTTTTTGAGGAGGCAGTGGGGAAGGAGGGCATTTTTCAAGGCTCAGCATTGAGCAGATAAGAGCATTTCTTGGCTAAACACGGACGAGGAAAATTGATTACTCTAGCACCATAGCTTGTGTAACACTGTGTAGGTGTTAATGTAATGTATTCCTGGCTCCCAGACATGAACAGGAAGATGAAATTTCAGGCCTATAGTTAGAAAAACATTTTAATTTAAAAGTCCGCTCCCTCAGCCCAAATTATATGCTGCTACCTAATTCATTTTTTGTTTTCATCAAATACTCCTAAATTACTCTTTGGGGTAAAAAATTATTTCTTAGATTGATAAATTCAGTTGCAAAATAAAAAATTTACTGTTTGGCCACCTGGGTTCCTCAGTCAGTTAAGTGTCTGCCTCCGGCTCAGGTCAGTATCTCAGAGTCCTGTGATTGAGTCCCACACTGGGCCCCCCAGGGAGCCTGCTTCTCCCTCTGCCTCTCATGAATAAATAAATAAAATCTTTTTTTTAAATGAATAAAAAAACCTCATTTCTAAATATATATACAAACACCACATACACACACACACACACGTGTATTTATACTGTTCATTTTATTAAGCAGATGAGTTTTATTGTTGTTGTATTCTTGGAATAAAACTCCAAGTTAAATCAGTTCTCTTTGTGTGTTCTAGAAATCTAGTTATCAATTTATCAAAGAATGCTTGAACATATTTTTGTAAGGAAAGAATTATAGACAAAAGCTATCTCCCAAAGAAACTTGTGCTTAAAAAAAATCTGAACATGGTGTTAATGATGGTCTTCTTAAATATGGAGGTATTGGTTAGGTTAAAGTTTTCTTTTCTTAAAAGAAACTCGTAAGATTATAGTAGTTGAAATTCTCATTGAACTGTTTTTTGTCTTTTAAAATTGTTAAGGAAACATGCAGGACTGAACTAAGTAAAACCACCGACAGTGCACTAAGGCGATCCCCACCCCCTCTTCCCTGCCCAAAAAGGGACTGGGAAATATTTTAGACCCAGAAGAGCAGTGAGACATCTATGTAGGTCTTTGAAGCCACTGTCATTTTTGGAACTGTTATTTTTAGACTGTTTAGATTTCTTTTCAATCAGGAATTAGAAACTGTAGCAGCAGGGTTTGTCCTGAAAAGAGTCTATCTTGGGAAGCTGTCATTTAGTAAATTGTAACCTGCTGACACCAGTCATGTCTAATTTTTGTTGACTTCCTAACTGAAATTGCGAACTGACATTACTTAAATGCATCTCATTTTTTCAGGGTACTCAGTTTTACTCCAGTTACTCACGTTGCTCATCCAGTTCAATATGCTACTGAGAACAGACCGGGAAAATGAGGATCTGCGATTTCTAATCAAACTTAAGAACTTTTAATGTCAAGCAGTTGTTGCTTTTATTCCCCTTATTCATAGCTGGCTCATTTAAAACACATGTATTTTTAACTTAAAGAGAGTTAGATAATGCTGTATTGGTCATATCACCATAAAGCTTCCTGTTATCTACTATTGTCTGCTGACAAGAGAGTTTTTGAAAGATTTTTTTTTTTTTAAAGACTTTATTTATTTGACAGAGATGACAAGTAGACAGAGAGGCAGGCAGAGAGAGAGGAAGGGAAGCAGGCTCCCTGCTGAGCAGAGAGCTTGATCCCAGGACCCTGGAATCATGACCTGAGCTGAAGGCAGAGGCTTTAACCCACTGAGCCACCCGGGCGCCTGAAAGATTTTTCTTTATTAAGTAATCTGCTGGGGGCACCTGGCCGGCTCAGTCTGTGGAGCTAGCAGTCTGTGATCTCAGGGTCGTGAGTTTGAGCCCCATGTTGCGGGGAGATTACTTAAAAATAAAATCTTTAAAAGAAATAACAATTCTGCTGAATAAAAATAAAAACTTTCTGTAGATTTTATTAAAAAGCATTCTGCATACATAATAAGGATTTGTGGTGTCTTCGTTGCCTGAGATGATGTCTTCTTCCTCCAAATAGGAGAAAAGGTTTCTGACAGCTCAGTTACAGGAAATGAAGAACCAGAGTTTGAATCTTTTCCAAAGGAGGGATGAAATGGATGAATTAGAGGGGTTCCAGCAACAGGAACTAAGTAAAGTAAAGCACATGGTACGCATTTTTATTTTCATAGCTACGTGCTGTATAGATGATGAATTGCTCTGATTTTACTAGTTATCACTCTCTACTTGCTGATGAACATACCCTAGTAGTCTTTGATATTAATCATATGTGTTTATTTTTCAATTTAGCAAAGTGGGGAAGTTCTGTTTGAAATGTGCTTCCTTTTCTTTTTCTTTCTTACTACTGGGCCCCTTATAAGCCCACAAAATTGTTAGGAAAGTTTGACTTGTTGGTCCATGTTTTTAAAAATAAGTCTCAGTAGTATTTCTTAGTAGTGGCCCAGTGAAACTTTGTATCTTTTTATCAGCTTTTAAAAAAAGAAGAAAGTCTGGGGAAAATGGAGCAAGAGTTGGAGGCTCGAACCAGAGAACTTAGTCACACCCGGGAGGAGTTGATGACCTCCAGTCAGATGTCATCAGACTTGAGCCAGAAGCTAGAAGAATTGCAGAGACACTGCTCAGCGCTGGAAGAGCAGAGGTTCTTGCTTGGTCTGTGGGGCCCGTGGGAAGCGGTGTTAGCTCTGGCTACAGCTTGCCTGCCTCTCCCCACTGCTCTTTGCAACACTTTCTGATCTCAGTTCTGGCAAAGGCTTCTAGACTACCTGCCCAGGGCTTGAGACCCTCCTTCCCCTCACCTGCTTAGGTTCAGCTTCCAAGCCTGCCAAGTGATCCAGATATGTTTTTGTTTCTAAGCTATTGAGTAACCAAAAGGAGACAGCGATTTTTTGCTTAAACCTGGGTGGGATTTTTTCTCCGGGCTTCTACTTCAGAAAGAGCCACGGGGTCTTCTCCATTGATAATCTTCCAATGACTAGCATTTGCAGCCCTGACATGTAAAGAACCATCTGTATTTTTCCTGTAGAAGAATGTCTCTTAGATGAGATTTTCAAATGTGTTTATTGCCTGCTTTCTTTCAATGAAGAGATCATGTGACAGCTTCAAACACAGGTGTGGAAAATAAGATCTCAGCCCTGGAGCAAAAGGAACAAGAGCTCCAAGCATTCATTCAGCAGCTTTCCATGGATTTGCAGAAGGTGAGTGGAGTACTAGGAGTGGATCCAGGTTGCCAGCATTCATGAATGGGGTAGAAACTAAATCTGTCAGAAATTTCTGTCTCAGGGTGGCTGCTGAAACTTCTCTTTCTCCTGCAGCCTAAGTGACCCTAGTTCCCAGTCTAGCCAGGCTGCCTTCTCATGGGTGGTCACACAGCTGAACAGAAGAGGTCAGTGTTGTCCTGGTAGGAAGTCTCAAAGCGCGCCATTTGATCTGCTCACATTTGTCTTTAAGTACTACATGGTGGGCCTTGAGCATAAGAAAATGTAGCATTCGCGGTTGATGTGGCCTAATCCAGTTTGTTCCAAATGATAATCCTTGGGGTGCCCGAGTGGCTCAGTCGTTAAGCGTCTGCCTTCAGCTCAGGTCATGATCCCAGGGTCCTGACATCAAGCCCTGAGATGGGCTCCCTGCTTGGCGGGAAGCCTGCTCCCTCTTCCTCTCCCCATCCTTATGTTCCCTCTCTCCCTGTGTCTCTGTCTGGCAAGTAAATAAATAAAATCTTCAAAAAAAAAAAAAAGGTAATCCTTATAATTCATTTGTTCATTTGGCCAACATACATTTACTTCCTTCCTATTATAGGTCTGTGCTGTCTTGAGACTATAAAGAATAAAAAATATTGTTATTGACTGTAGACTAGTGTTCCTCAGTGGTATGTTTCTTCCTGTCATTTTGAATAGAACAGTTGTACCGTATGATTGTCCCGCGCATTGCAGGACACTCAGCTTTCCTGGCCTCTGCGATCTTAGTGCTGGTAGCACCTTCAGGCATTGGCAGTCACGCCCTTCCATCATATGAAAAAACACCCCCTGGGGGGTGCTATGACCAACCCTACCCTCATCCCTTGAGAACTGCTAGTCCCAAGTGCAGCAGAGACTTAGAGCATCATTATAGTAGAGGAAGATTTGTGTGAGGAGAAGTCTGTACACCCCTTGCAAACCATGATGTGTGCTGTGAAGGAAAACTACAGGGTGATGTGGGATCCTTTAACAGCATCAGATCAGATCGAGCCTTGGAGTCGGACAATACTTCCCGTGAGGAAGTAACATTTGAGCTGGGGAGGGGCAGTGGGAGAGAATTTGAAGCAAGAACAGTGAGCAGTTTGAACCATAAGCCCAGAAACCCTGAGGCAGTAGGAAGAGCCCATTCAGGGAACCGGAGGAGAGGACACACTGAGTGAGAGAAGAACGGGTTGGTTGGGGAGGCAACCACTGAATGGGTTTCCAGGTAGGAAGCTCTTGTACCTGTCCAAGCATGAGATAGTGGCTTTGACAGGAGTGGCGATGAAGATAATGGGGGAGTAGACAGACGGATGAAGTCGTGAGGAGACTGACCCACTGGCTAATGTAATGGATGTAGGAGAAGAACAAGAGAAAAAGAAGTTTCGGTGATGATTGATCAAATGAGCAGCTGATGGTGTCAGTCACTGGGCTACGAGTGCCAGAGGAAAGACAGTTTTTTCACGAAGATCGTGAGTTTTGAGTCAGTTTTTTTGTTGTCCTTATGGTTATTGAATAGATGGAACATTTATTTCAGGTAGCAAGTGTAACAAGGCAGTGAGCTCCTATGTAGCTAACCCACAGGTTAAAAAGAATAATATGCTTCCCTCTGAGCTTGCCCATGTGCCATTCACTGTTCCATCACATTGCTTTTTCTTTTGTAAACAATCTAGAAACTGTTCTGTTCCCTTTTTAGTTTTTGCTTTATAATTTTACTATTAATTTATCCCTAAACTGTATGTATCTTCTGTTGTCTCCCATGCTTGTTAAAAATTACATAAATTATGCTGTAGGTATTCTTAAAACTTGATTTTGGTGCCCAACATTGTATTCCTAAAAAACGTGCATATGGGTCATGCAGCTGTGATTTGTTCTTTCTTCAACCATGTAGTATGAGGTTACCAAAATGTATCCATTCCATTGACCATCAACATTGCGGTGTTTCTGGTCTTTTACTATTACCAACAAGGCTACTGCGAACTTTCATCTACCTGTGCAAGTTACTCTAGAGTACATTTAAGATGTGGAAAGCTTGGGGGTGTCTGGCTGGTTCAGTCAGTAAAATGTGAGACTCTTGATTTTGGGATTGTGAGTTCAAGCCCCACATTGGGTGTAGAGATTACTTGTTTTGTTTTGTTTTAAGATTTTATTTATTTGAGAGAGAAAGGGAAAGTGAGAGAGAGCATGAGAGGGGAGAAGGTCACAGGGAGAAGCAGACTCCCCTTGGAACTAGGAGCCCGATGTGGGACTCAGTCCCAGGATCCCGGGATCATGACCTGAGCTAAAGGCAGTCGTTTAACCAACTGGGCCACCCGGGCACCTGGGTGTGGAGATTACTTAAAAATAAAATCTTTTAGAGGCGCCTGGGTGGCTCAGTTGGTTGGGTGTCTGCCTTTGGCTTAGATCATGATCCCAGAGTCCTGGGATCAGGCCCCACATCAGGCTCTCTGCTCGGCAGGGAGCCTGTTTCTCCCTCTCTCTCATATGCCTGCCTTCACCCCCGCCCCCAGCTTGTGTACTCTCTCAAGCGCGTGCTTTCTCTCTCTCTCTCTCTCTCTCTCTGTGTGTCAAATAAATAAATAAATAAACCTTTTTAAAAATTTTGAAAATCTTTGAAAAAAGTTTTGTACTGGGACACCTGGGTGGCTCAGTTGGTTAAGCGGCTGCCTTCGGCTCAGGTCACGATCCCAGGATGCTGGGATCATGACCTGAGCCGAAGGCAGC